>NC_044062.1:15369089-15374089 GCF_902167405.1 Gadus morhua | reverse complement strand
CCGGCGCTGCTGGCCAACGAGCACTCCTTCAAGGCCCAGCTGCGTGCCGCCGCCTTCACCCTCTTCCTCTTCCTGGCCACCTGGACGTTCGGCGCGCTCGCCGTGTCCCAGGGCCACTTCCTGGACATGATCTTCAGCTGCCTGTACGGCGCCTTCTCCGTCACCCTGGGCCTCTTCATCCTCATCCACCACTGCGCCAAGCGCGACGACGTCTGGCACTGCTGGTGCTCCTGCTGCCCCGGTCACCGCGGCAACAACAACGGCGGCGGAGGAGGAGGGGGAGGGGGAGGGGGAGGCCCCGGCCGGGGGTCGTGCGGTCAGGCGAGGCCGAAGGTGGCCAACGTGAACGGGGACACCCCGGGGCACGGGCACGGCCATAAACACTGTCACCACGACGCGGCGTGCCCGGGCAAGGCCCTGCTGGGCTGCGGCCACTGTCCGCACGCCCTGCCGGCGGCGCAGAACCACGTGACGTGCCTGGCCCCCGTGGCGGTCCCCTGCTGCGCCGCCCTGCACAGCCAGCAGCTGTGCGAGGAGGAGCCGGCTCCCACGCACGTGCTGCTGCACGCCGACCCCGAGGGCTACCGGCCGGGCATCCACCTGCACCCCTGCCTCAAGAGCGGCTCCAGGACTAAGGGCCGCCCGTTCGGCCGCCACCAGGCCGCGGCGGCGGCCGGCGACAAGGAGTACGCCTATCACATTCCCTCCAGCGTGGACGGAGGCAGCGTGCACAGCTCGCACACCGACAGTCCCCACAGCACACACGAGCGCCACGTGCACGTCTGCCCCCACCTGGCCCTGGAGGGCCCCCTGGAGGGCCACCACGCGTGCCACGCCGCCGCCGCCGCCGCTTCAGCGCACGAGGCGCTGTCGTGCCACAACCCGTGCCACCGGCACATCTGCTGCGCCAAGGCAGACCTTTTCCCGGCCATGTGCCACGCGGAGGCCGGCGACACGGCCGGCACCTTCCTGTGCGGCTGCGGCAAAATGGCGGAGGACGACCTGATGCCGCCGCCGGCACACCAGCAGCAGCAGCACCTCGAGATGCACGCGCCGCCGCGCAGACAGTCCTTCCCCCAGAACCCCCCCAACCAGAACGGCATCCTGAAGGGGGGGCTGCACGAGGGGCTGCTGTTCGCCTCGGACGGCACCGGCAATATACGCACCGGGCCCTGGAAGAATGAAACTACTGTGTAGTGCTGTGTGGGGAGACGGATGGCGAGCTCCGGGTCGAGAAAACACAAAAGGATGAGACCTCCCGTCCGCCCAGCCCCTTCCTTTAGGATTCAAATCATCCGTTTCTTTTGGTTTCATCGTTGTTGCGTTCCTCGTTTGTCCTGTTTTACTGTATAGAAATATGGCGTCTACATTCTGGGTCGCCCCACACAGGGTAGCTCTACAAAGGACAAGATATCCTTCTTTTAAGAATAATTTGTAAATGTGTGTCACATCATGCGACGAGGCGTTATTGAGAGTGTGTTTGCCACCTCGTAATGCTACGGATATATATAGATATATATTAATATATACATAAGAAAAACGAGTGGTCGATTGCGTATGAATTTGTGTGTTAGTGCTCATATGCAACTCTGCAAGGTCATTTTTCTAAACTTTAGATCTGAATCCATCGACTGGTCTGTACCTCCAGAACTCTCCAGAAGAAGATAAAGTTGTGACATTCCTGTGTTAGACAACTAAACCAGCAATTTTCAAACACCACTATTACATTGTGAAAATTAAACGCAAATGGAAAAACGAGAAGCACTCCCCAAGGTTGATGTTGATTGTGATGTCTGTATGATGTTATTTTTTAAGAGAATTAAATGACAGTATCAATGACGGGTAGATTTGGTTCCGTTCCACATCAGGAGAACTAATTATATGTCATTATACTGCAATGTTTATTTCTACACTGTGCAAAATAGAGCCAGGTCTTCACAGCGAGTTCATCGCCAAACTGTTGTGCCATTTTTTTCTCTTCCACTCGAATCATGCGAGCAACTAGACATTGTAAATCAATATTTGATGAATTGTCAATCATTACCCGCTGCGGAATTTATATTTGTAAAAAGCTACACTTAACAGTTTTACAATAAAAGTGTTATTATCAGTGTGCCAAAAAACAAACATTAATTTGCCTAATTATACGTTGTGAAACGGATTACATCGTTTTCTCACTTGCTGATAAAAATATAAAACAATTTATGAATATTTAAAATAACATTGACCTACGGCAGATTTAGCCAAAAAAATGCAGTCAGTTTATATATCTATATGCATATAAATATATATATATATCTATGTAAATATATGCATATATATATATATACATATATATATATGTATATATATACAGCACCCCCAAAGTGTGCATGCCTTGTTGTATGTTCTACTGTGTTTTATATTTCTGGTGTTAATCAATGCCAAATCATTAACAGCTGCCATATATACTGTTTGTCTCCTGATCCGAGTGGACTAGTGCAATTTGCCACAAATCTTTTATATTTAAACTGGCACTGCGTAATTTTTTTCCGAAAGAGGCACATTCTTTCTAATATAAATAAAAAGTAACAGTAAAAATATCAAACAAGTCTTCAATTGAATGGGTTTACCATTATAGAGTAGTTTGGTCAGGTGTGACCTTCAGGAACTCCAGCTCCATAGCTCTTACCAGCCTCCGCACAACAACGGTGCTGCATATTCCTCTCTGTGTGACTTTGTTTTGCCGCATTGCAATATTTTGCTTCGCCTCAGTCCAATACCGAAGAATTGATGGTCAGTCAAATTTGGTGGTGGTATGTCTTTCACACAGCACAGGGTTTGTGGATTTTGAACGTCTCCATGCGTCATCCTGTTCTCTCTCCCTTTTTGGTTTAAATGGTCCATTTAGAAAAAAAAAAACTAAACAGGCTATAACAGTGGAGCAATGGCTTCCGGTGAAGACAACCTGAGCAGAAAAGGGCCAAAACTGGGTTATGGATCGGTCCATTGTTACCATGAAGGTCAGTATCACTTTGAGGGATAGCCACGTGGGTGAGGGATTCACAATATTCCCTTCTGATGGAGGACGCCCGTTTGGTTTATGTATGGTGATAGCGGGCGTGACACCGAGCAGTCACGGATAGTAACCCTTCACAGCAAAACCCTACCCTACCCATCCCCACCTGTGTGACTATGTTGGCAGACGCACGGTATCTATTTAGCCATCGTGTGTACTCTGGGTGTGTCTGTTTGTATGAAGTTGGTCTGGTTAATTTTAACCAGTGATGAAATTTAAGATACTTATCAACAGAATTAATTTATATTTAAAGGAAGTATGATAGAAAATAGAAAAAAATATTATGGCTCAGTAACTGAGCTGCTGTCCTCGCTGTTATCGAATGCAAGTCCTCTTATTTTATTATTTATTCTTGCGTTTTGTTCTTTGCTATGCAGGCTTTGCTATGTGCTGTGAGACTTCTCATTTGGTACCAGATATAAAGATTCCCTACCCACATCCATGCTTGGCCTGCCACTTTGTCAAATGGGACGTTTTTCAGAATTGTTTGTCCACTGTGGCAACCCGTCTCCGGCACAGCGCCCCTGGAGGCCCAGGGGGCAGGTTGTGGAGGCAGTGTACCACCGATTTCCATCAGATGGCGCCACTAAGAGCATTGGTGCCAATTATTGAAATGCGGAGCCCCTGAGGAGCAGGTGAGGAGGCATGCTTTAAAAAGCATGCTTCCACACTCAGGCCACGTTTATACGTAGCAGGGTATTTATAGAAACGAATATTCCCCCCCCTCCGTTTTCAAAAATAACATTGTGCACACAACATCGTTTTCGAAGAAGTTGTTGTTTACATCAAAACGCATAAATACGCCGTAGAGCGCCATTATAACTATGTCAAACCTATGGGCGGCAGTGTAGGGAGAAGGATAAAGCCATGCAAGCCAATCAGAATCCTCAGAATCAACAACAACGAATAACACGAGCGTCTTCCTGTAACAAACAAACTGTAAACATAGGGCGCTCATATGACGTCAGGCATTTCCTGGCGCATAATGTGACGCTTCAGAACCTAAAACCCTGTTTCTACCCGTTGACACGACAATGCATAACCGGCGTATTCAGAAATCTCCACTTTGGCCGGAGTTTTTAGAAATGATCGTTTTCTGTGATAAAAACTGCGTTTTCGTGTAAATGAGAGGCCAAACCGCGTGGAAATATCTGCGTTTTCCCTTCGTGTAAACGGGGCCTCATTCAGGGCTCTCCTGGTTCCCATGTGCGGAGAGACCAGTCTCCGTGGGTGACGTGATTCCACCCGGTGGAACGAGACTGTGGATTCCTCAAAAGCTGGTTTTTGTTTGGTTTAATAGTAATATACTTCATGTTTGATTAAAAGTGCCATTTTGGCTTTGAGTTAACTCTGATTCATGCGCTATTTGGAATGAGGAGGTTCACTCCCCAAGCCGGGTTGCCACACCACATAGAAATGTTGGAACTAAAATAAGACATTTCTACACAGAAAAATATCCATATAATTGTGGCTTTTCTGTGTTAGCCTTTTTCTTTTGGTTGGTTTGTTGGCTTATTTTTTGGCAGGTGTTGAATATTGAAGTGAGTTAATGAAGAGACGTTGAGGATGGTGCAACTTTCTCAGACTTGTACAGAGCAGATGGTTAACTGTTAAATTGTCCCCTGCTAAACTTGCACAACAAAGATTAGTCAGTGTTCAGTAGTACCCACTTATATATTCATTATGGGATAGGTGCAGAGCTTTTTTTGTCGGTCCCAACAAATGTAAATAAAATCACTGCATTTTTTACCGAAGCAATTTGCTAACAGCTAACTCTAAGCTGTCTGATTAATATGTGATGATTAACGATTCAAACGCCAGAAAGCCTGTGAGTTAATCAAAGTGTTCAGATTGATTTTTGTACTCCACAACATGCCAAGAACTGTAGTGGCATTCACTCCTCTTAATGCTTTTATCGAGTGCAGTTAAAAGGCTGATGAAT
>NC_044062.1:15356589-15364089 GCF_902167405.1 Gadus morhua | reverse complement strand
TCCGTCTCCATGGTGACATGACGGCATGCTGCAAAGGAGGGAAGAGGCAGAGCGCGTGTGCGTTAGCCTTTGTGCAACAATCAGGATCGTGGGTAAGGGCCGACGTGTTTGTTTGTAAGAGTTCAACAGTGATGCCGGTGGCAGGGGAACTGTACTACACTTAGACTATTCCTGCTAATTACCCAATTATTCTGAATGAGACAAATTCTGCATTTACAGGGGTTAGGAATGCAAACAGATGCAGCATACATAGTCCAATTCTCAATCTGAAAAATGTCCAGTCATTTTCTGCAAACCCTACTATTCTGCCATGTTGCAGCCCTGGCAGCATTGTGGTTCATCCTATCTCTTCTGTCAGCCATGTGGTTTATTCTGGCAGGGTTGTGGGTTGTCCTATCTCTTCTCCACCATGTCAGGCTGCATCGTGTCCGCATGTCCGCATGTCCTATTATGACCACCCTGGAACACATGAAGGTCATTTGGGCACGATGATTCAATGACAATTTTCTATTCAGGGTCTATTCTGACGTCTATTATAGACTACAAACTATGAGAACGCAATCTCTGAGTTCTAGTCAATGCTGTGTATTCAAGGTATTAAGATGAAGAGTCAGAGAGTATGATTATAGACATACTCTCTGACTCTTTATCTTATTACTTCAAAGACAAAGTGTAGACTGTTTTTACACTCTCGGTTTAACGCCCCTAACGCGACGCTTCAACGCATGTAACGCGTCTACGCGCCTATACCAATGGTTCCCTATGCAAAAATGCCGAGTTTGGACGCCCCTAACGCGAGTAACGCGGTTGGTGTGGCCGTACCTTATAAAGCCTTCTAAAAATACATCAACACGTTCTGTAATTTAACAGAAACTGTTCAATTGAAGACAGATACAAATACATTTTCTGTAAACAATGCGCCCTTATTCCACAAGGTCAGAGGTCCTTTCATTACTGCCAATAAATGACATCATAGATAAGAGTCTTAGGTCTACTTAAACCGTTTTTCGAACTTTGGAAAAGGCATGCGTCAAAGCTATAGGAAAGACGAATGGGAATTCAGGCAGGGTGGTTATTAATTTTGTGCACAGACATAGACCATATCTGCTTCTGGTTCTGCTGCTGCTGGCTCCCCTATCTCTCTGAAAACAATGACATATGAGCATGCACTGAAAATTGTATATTCTGCTAAAAGACAGAGGCCAGGAGCGTTGCAAAGCACGTTGACAATCTTAAATGACGTGCCGCCTGTCGTAGCTTCAATTGACGGATATAGATTTAAACATCTACTAGGCCTATTATCCATCTTGGCCTTGAATTACCCTAGTTCTGCTACCTGGACAAAGCTGCCATCTAGTGGTTGAAAGGGGTTACTGGAAGAAGTATGAAGTAGATACATGATTGGGTTTTGGATGAATCATGTCATTTTACATCATCACCTATTGTAACGCTATTACTGCCTCTTAGATGGAGTTCAAACAGAGGTCATCGGGCTAGCTAATGGTTGGATGTGTTTTCATGCAATGCCCAGTAAAAGCTTTTTCTCTGTACAGACAGGGAAATAATGATTTTGTAGACTATATTATACATTAAGAGACACAAATTACTCACAAAGATTGACCTTGGGTGTAAACTGTCAGGACACGTATTTGTGAGGTTATAAATAAAATATTATAAGCCAATATCATTACTGTGGAAACAGGTGCTTACAAACCCTGAGGGTAAAGATTTAGATCTGACAGGTTAAAAGTGCAAAATAAACTTGAGGGGCTAAAACGTACTGTCCTGGCCACGCACGTGCCAGGCTCCGTAAATTACCTGCTGCTTGAGGCAAGACTGTGTGGTTACACTTTTATTGAGCGAAAGATTAGCTGTAGTTTCAAGTTTTTGAGTGTGCAGATGGAAGTGGAAAATAGTCGACCCGCTCAAAGGCAGACCTAAAACTCAATGCAAAAAACTCTCTCTCTCTCTCTCTCTCTCTCTCTCTCTCTCTCTCTCTCTCTCTCTCTCTCTCTCTCTCTCTCTCTCTCTCTTTAACTTTCTCCTCCTGCAAAAAACTGTTTTTCTCTCTCTCTCTCTCTCTCAATCCTGTCCGCTCTTTACTCTCCTTCTGAGTCTGTCTGTCTGTCTGTCTGTCTGTCTGTCTGTCTGTCTGTCTGTCTGTCTGTCTGTCTGTCTGTCTGTCTGTCTGTCTGTCTGTCTCTCTCTCTCTCTCTCTCTCTCTCTCTCTCTCTCTCTCTCTCTCTCTCTCTCTCTCTCTCTCTCTCTCTCTCTCTCTCTCTCTCTCTCTTAGACATTGTTTAATCTGTCTTGGTGTCCCTTCATTAAATATATCATGTCTCCACACTTTTTAAGTTCTTCTTCGGTCCAGGCAACAAGACAAGTCTTTGTAGGTAATGTCTAATTCAGTGATTTCAATGTAGGATCCATGAGTGGAGCTATTCGTTGTGGTATTTCCTGTTTCCTGTCCATTTCAATGTCAAGACTACTGCCCAATCCAGCTGCAAGATTTGGAACTTAGGAGTCATTGTATAGAATGTGGAACTGGTAATCAGGAATACTGCTCTGGTACGACCGTCCTCTGACCACACTACTGGCAGGGATGCAGAGAAACTGCAGGGGTTGTTTGGGTTTGATCACCTTTGCCAGTGGATAATTAGATAACCAACTCACTACATGTCAGCCCAGAGGAGACAGGTCAGAGGCAAACAGACGATGAAATGTACTGATGAATGACTCGGTGGGTCTTTGCTTGTAATTAGTCGTCAACAAAGTATCACGCTTTTACCAATTTCCGTTCTCAATGGAGGATTACCAATCTCTTTCTATCTCTCCCGCTTCCTCTGTTACCCAAACAAATCCACACAAGATTACCTCAATTGTGGCCTCTATTGGAGAAGGAAAGCCATCTACATGCGCGGTATGGTACCATCATCATAAGTTTCGTCATCACATGTTTTTTTATTGTTAGTATTATTGTAATTGCTTGCTATCTGTTATTTATCCAAGAAGACTTGCAGTGAAATTGCAGATGCAGATGAAGACGGCAGAAAAAATACATGGCCGATTCGTTGGTTAAAAAGACCTGTTGGAATCTTTGGAAACCGAGGAAACTCAAGGCGTTGTTTAGTTTAGTTCTGCACTCCATTCCTCCACCCAGGTAGCTGTTTAGAAACCCTTTTAATTGTGAAGGTTTCCTCAAACATCTATATGGCCGGTGCCGCTGAAGATGAATAAGGACTGTGGAATTGAACCCAGAACCCCCAAGCTGGGAGTGTCCTTTCCTGGTGACTCACATATCATGTCCCCTTTCCCTCTAAATGCAATACAAACGGGATCAAGATCCCACAAATTGCTCAATCCAGTCTAAAAACGTGTCAAGCACTAAACTCATTAGAACATAATGTTCCTGTTTTCCTTTTCAAAGGATTGATTTTACCAGTTCAATTTTGACTGTTTGCATGATGTCCACACGCTTGCAGGTGTCTCTGTGCTCATGCTATTCCTGTAATGCAGCAGCCTCTCGGGAACAGAGGGATGAATAGATTGAGCCAGCCTCTGTTTAATAGAGCTGTCACATCGGTTGCCTCTCGTTGTGAAGCGATCAGTATTACCTTGTGTCCTTTTGATCGGTAGACTGAGATCGGCCTCCAGGAAGGATTCGCATCCACTGTACATCTCCTTCGCTATGCGGAGTCATCCATCATTAAGGAGGATGAATGAATCTCTGTTAAATATATGTTATTTTGTTTAAATCCAACTCTTTTAAAAAATTGGGGGAAAAAAACAATACTACTTCAACAATACAATAATACATGGTTCGGAGTGGCTAAACAGAAACTCAGTACAATAAGTACTAAGCATTGCCACATTGTACAGCTGCCCTGGCTCCTGTCAGAACTGTGTCAATGTTCCCGGAGGAGTTTGTCTACAACACTGCATCACGCTTACTGTGTCCTCCCGGGAACTTCAACTGTCCTTGGCCTTTGCCTATCTGACTGGCTAGTAATGGCTGCTTGTGTGCTGACTCTACAGCCCCTGACATGGATAACTGGTCCATATCTGGTTCACCTGCCCAGATGGCTCGACGTAAACCCCTACGCTATATAGAATACAATGTGTGTTCCTGTTGCTGCTAGATAGAATATTGGCTGCTCCCAAATCATCGTAGCACAACACACACACACAATATCTGACCTCTCCGCATATGGTACTGCTCTGTGTTTCGGATTACTGTGTATGGAGGGAAAAAATCCCTCAGAGCTCCGAGATGGACCCCAATATAGTGACTCTCTCTCTCTCTCTCTCTCTCTCTTGTGCTCTTGCTATTTCTCTCTCGCCCTGGTCTTGCTCTCTCTCTCGCCCTGCTCTTGCTCTCTCTCTCACCCTGGTCTTGCTCTCTCTCTCTCTCTCTCTCTCTCTCTCTCTCTCTCTCTCTCTCTCTCTCTCTCTCTCTCTCTCTCGCCTGCTCTCACTCTCTGTCGTATCAGATAAATCATAATTTAACCAATAAAGTATATGCCCATCCCCCCCCCCCCCCAACAACCAAATTGCTAGTATTCACTCAACATGTTTCCATGCATGCAACTAATCCTTTTAAGGGAGGGTCGTTGCCAGAGCCGTGCTGGCTATAGGGGCGAAATAAACAGCATGTTCTTCTCATGACTACGACACGCATGGTGATCCCTTTACCAGCCCCTTGGCAGCCAACGTGGAATGGATTCACCCAATTCCCTCCATTCGCACAGGAACCCACCGCCACACTCGGCAAAGGCTCAGCCTAATAGCCCCAGCACCACGTTTCCAAATAGAGTGGTGCACCCGCTCTCCGGTCCCCTCCATCACCCCCCACCCGCCACAGCGACCCCTCGGCCTGTCATTTCTCTGCGGCCACGGGGTTGCTGCCAACGTAATAGCATTTTTGTATTACTACCTTCTCGCACGTCGGCTGTCCACCCCCAGCAGACTTTACATTAGTATGGATGGTGGTGGCACAATAACAACGTCCGCGTGGACTACAAATGGAATTTTTAACCCAAGGGCTCTTCGTGTGAATGCAGCTCTTCTTTAGGAACACGAATGTATCCTCGTAGCGATGCAGGGTGGAGGAGTTGAAGATGATGGGATCTTTGCATCCTCCTCCAACGCACACGCTTTCAGGAGAGCTAAACTAATCTTGTGTGCTGTGTTCTGCCAGTCGCTCTCTCTCTCTCTCTCTCTCTCTCTCTCTCTCTCTCTCTCTCTCTCTCTCTCTCTCTCTCTCTCTCTCTCTCTCTCTCTCTCTCTCTCTCTCTCTCTCTCGCTCTCTCTCTCGCTCTCTCTCTCTCGCTCTATGTCTCTCTCTCTCTCTCTTTGTAGGTGGTGGGCAGGTTCTTGTTCCTGGAACCAGATCGTGACAGAATGATCCAACTCTGCTCTGCCCTCCAAGTGGCTACTGACCCAGAATACATTCAAAACCTCCCTTCACACAGGTTGAACAGACACACTTCTGGAAGTAAAGTTAGGCTATAGAAGATATGCACCTGTTTCATCAAGTGAGCGTAAGCCTTTACAGAGAAGGAAAAAACAAAAGAGCAATAAGGCAATAGTGGGCTTTTATTTATGTAGTATGAATTTTATACTGTGTAGGTATTGCTCTTTCTTTAAATTAGATAATCCTAAATTAAAGCAATCTTTATTCTGTCACAGAACAAAAACTCCCCCACATCCTTTGAACCAAATGCTTATGAGATTAAATGGATTCATGATCAAACCAATACCTAACCTGTGTGAGTCATGTGAGTCTCCACACACGGAGGCGTTCAGCACAACAGCAGTCCCCTGCCAACCATCCCATCCACAGCCTCGCACAGCCTGCAGCCAGGGAGAGGAGTTTCTAACGCTGGCTGCTGTGGAGGTGCGCAAGTGCTCGTTGCCATGACAGCGCCACACTAGGCAAACTCTCCATGTCGTAAAGCAATCGATTATTTGGCCGTTCTTTGCGTTGCCGCGGCTGGTCAGACCTCAGCGTCCCTGTGTTGTATGAGAGGAATCCGGGTTTGTCTTGGACTGCGGTGTCCCGCGCCGAGGCGCAGTGACTTCATACCGCATCGAGTAGCGGAATGCTGCAACGCGTTATCCGCTCGGACTCGAACTCGAACTAGAAGAAACCATCGGAAAAAAGTCTCCTTTTTCTTTTTTTTGGTACAGTTAAATTCTTCTTCGGCTCCCTAGTCTACGTTGTTGGTGGTACTAGGCTGTTAGATGACACACTGTGGAAACTGAGTACAAGTCTGCATGTCTTGTACTAACTGTTAGACTTGGTATCATCCTTGAACGATAGGATAGACACAATGGAGACATTTGATCATACGGTGAGATACTTGGGGAGAGATGGAAGAGAGTGCTTCAGTGAACTGGAACATCTTCCTCCACTCCTTGAAGACGAGGTAACACTCTTCTGTTGATTTCTGAATCTTTGCTGCACCACTTCGTACAGCCTATCCGATGCATGCGTGAACTGAACTTCCTGATTGGTGATGATTGCTAATGTTCTCGTATGTTCGTATATGTTATTTGTTTATTCGTACAAGAAAAAGTGAAAGATGTGATGCACAATTTGGAATGCATTTTTTCATAATATTTTTCCTTCAAATTATTACCAGGTCGTTTTCGAGTTTTAATAATTGATAACTCTTTTGGAAGAAACTGAATCATCAAAATGAATAAACACAATATATGAATAGAAAATGTAGATAGAAACAATAATACAATCATACAAAATAAGAAACATGTAATTTAATATGATGTCAGTACACCACACATTTTCCTTTACGGCCAAGCAAAGGCTTAAACAAAGTATCGACCTATAATAAACTTATGACTAAAGAGAGAGTTATAGGCCTAGTAAAAGTATTTATTCTGACCAAACCTAGTTTGTTTGTTGATTACAAACTATGAGCAACCTCTTTCATCAAACACTTCCAAGTGCAACATTATTAAAAACTAAAACGATCAGAAAGCTGCCGACACACTTTTCAGTTAGATAGTGTCTTCTAGTGTCTCTCATCCAACGCCTGTTCCTCTCTCACTTCCTGCATACCCTTTACCCAGAATGCCTCAGTGGGACAAGGGAGCATCGATGCAGCGTCTTTGCCTCATCAGAACCCCAGGGGTTAAGGGGAGAGACTTATGTAGGACAGCATATTGCACATATGGAGTAGAAAAGGGATGAGAGGGAGGGAGAGCGATAGAGCAGGAGAGAACCCCTTACTTTCTGTAGCTCCACAACAACCTCAAGGGAGGTTGCCTATTTATGGTCCTTGGTGCTAGCGCTGCTACTGCTGCTGCTTAAAATGGCAGATTCCTGCCCTGTAATTGGGCCAGCCTATATGGCTCCCGTATACCGGAGGAGGCGTTCTCTGTTTTCAAGCTGCGCCAAGCCGTGACTCGCTGAGAGACACACCACCATGCGTGCACGGTAGAGACATATGTCTACACGGATTTAGACATTTCTGTTAG
>NC_044062.1:15301589-15354089 GCF_902167405.1 Gadus morhua | reverse complement strand
CACACCCCCTGTGTTATGCTGTATTTCTGTGAGCCCCATCCCCTCTAAAAAAAGGCTGGATACGCCACATTTGGTAATTCCCTGTAATTTGTCTATACTTAGAGTGGGTTTGTGTTACTTTCTTCTGTTGAAAATGGTTAAATTTCAATCGAATGACTTTCTAGCTTGAAAAAGGTGCAAAAAAATCATGGGAAATGGGTATGTTATTAATTACGATGCAAACTCACACATACATCAGAGAGAAAATAATTTCTCTCCCGTTTAGCAAGAAAATGCCTTGGAGATATTACATAAGAGGAGAATGACAGTGTCAATGATGTTTAAAAGAGGGGAACTAGTAGGCGGTGACAGGAATGTGAGAGGAGGCTTTTGAGAGGGAGTGACCTTTGAAGTTGATTTGCCGAAGAAGGTGAATCTCCGAATCTTTCTATTTTCATGCACTGGCAGCAACAAGTCAGGATTAGATGCTTCATTGCTTGATTTGAAAGCTGTCGGAAACATTAACATTACTGTAAATTATCTTTAATTGTAATTTATTTAAGTTACATAACATTTAATGAAATTAAATAAGGGCTTCATTGTCCTGTAATCGTATGTGACCTTTAAAAGGCAATCAATTGAAACCTTTCCCTTTACTGATTACATTAACTCGATTTCCATGTGTTACTTTAATATGTTCTACTTTCTCCAGGATCCTCAATTATACCTGCTAGTAACCAATGGTACAAAAATAAATGTTTGAGTTGGCAAAAATAGTAAAATATGCTCATTCCATCTGTTGATTGATTAGTTTGCCAAGCCCATTACCAATATGGTTTCATCTTATCTTCTTCAAAACTCTAATTTGTTGTTAATCCTCTCCACAGACACAAGCACACACACACACACACACACACACACACACACACACACACACACACACACACACACACACACACACACACACACACACACGCACACACACGCACACACACGCACACACACGCACACACATTCTTCACACATATTTAAACGCACACACAGATTCTTACAAACATATTGAAACACACTCACACACATTCATACACACATTTAAACACATAGACACACAACGCACGCACACAAAGGCATGCATACACGCATGCAGACAGACACACATACACACACACACACACACACACACACACACACACACACACACACACACACTCAGACACACACATATGGGTACATAGCATGCAATGTATTCATGCCAAACGGCAACAATTGATGAGCGTAACTGAGTTCAACAGTGTCAAAGCTGCCATTGGGATTGTTGTCATGGCAACATGGTCCATGCTAGTCAACTATCAGTACATTCATCCTGGGTACAGAATTAAATACACATTCACGCTCTCGCACTCGCACACACTCACACACTCACACACACACACACACACACACACACACACACACACACACACACACACACACACACACACACACACACACACACACACACACACACACAGAAACGCATACACTCTTCTACACACACATACAGACATATACACACACAAACACACACATATGCTTTATCACAACTTGGCAGTTGATAAGTTGTTCTGCGTTGACATCAGTGCTGGGCTATTTTCAGTAATTTACTGTTACTGGTAATCATTGATACACAAGGTCAATACTTCAAGTTGGCTGCTCCCCAATTAAACAGAGCATGTCATATAACAAAATATATAATCTTTCAAAGTTCACATCGTTGTATGAGATGTACACAGTCAATTAATATGTTGACGATGATTGTAATTGCATATCACTTCTGGGCTCCAGCAAAGTAATAAACATGAATATTGAGTTATCAGCTCTATTAGTCCTTCCCTTTTAGAGAGAGAGAAAGAGAGAGAGAGAGAGAGAGAGAGAGAGAGAGAGAGAGAGAGAGAGAGAGAGAGAGAGAGAGAGAGAGAGAGAGAGAGAGAGAGAGAGAGAGAGAGAGAGAGAGAGAGAGAGAGCGAGAGAGAGAGAGAGAGAGAGAGAGAGAGAGAGAGAGAGACGGAGACAGATACAGAGATGAGACAGGGAGAGATGTGATTAATAGTGTCTCCTCTTAATAAGCTTGACCGCCTCTCTGAAGTGCAAACTGTGGACACGCCTCATTGGATTGTGCAGAGGCCTCCCGCTGCGGGGTTCACACGGAGCAAATAAAAGCCCTGGCGAGTAAACATGGAGCGTCAGTACTCCGCTCCCTCCCTCGCCGCCGTCTGTCTTCTTTACGCTGAGCGGAGGAGAACGCTGCCATCTATGCTAACTCAGCCCCGCTTTGCAATTCAGCCCGATTGGTGTATTGATCATGCAAAGACTGTCCCGTGCGCACACACACACGTGCACCCGCACGCACACACACACAAGAGCACGAATGAACACACCGATGTGGGGGAGGAGGTTAAGTATATTATAATCATGTACAATCTTTGTGAAACAAAAGCCTTGCTCTGATACCCTCTATTACGTGTATAGTGCTCTTCATCTGTGCATTAGCCACTCTGTAAAGCTGCTTGGGAGCAGTGACTGGCCAAGTACATTATCCGGAGTGCATCAAATAGGTCTATTATAAACAGCCACCGCCACCGAGTAAAGATAATTACTATCTGTACCATTATTGCTGCAGTACTAAAACTGTGTCATTCACCAATGACCTACACGTTTCAATGCAATTGTTCAAATATATGGAGACAATAAGTGGAATGTCCCTTGTAATATGAATTCCATACACTGATCAGTCTATTTAGTTTAACAACGCTAATCTGATGCCAAATTGCTGTATGGTTAAGGACCGACTGAAAAATATAAGCCACGCAAAAATTACAGATGGACGACTCAAGGATGAAAGCAATTTGAAGCTGATAGATTAAAATAACTAGCACCTTCTAACTTCAACAGAGAGGAGATAGGAGTGGATTTTATAGATGAGCAGTGTATAGGAGTGGTGAGAGGTGGAGAGGGGTGAGAGGAGAGGAGAGGATTGTAGAGGAGAGGGGGGAGAGGTGAGTTCTCCCACAACTAGGAAAGGACACCATAAATCCAGAAGACAAACCCAAATCTGTCATGACCCACTTTGTGTCTTTCATCTCTTCCCAGCTTCTTCTCCCGCCCACCTCACTCTCCCTCTCTCTAGCGCTCACTCACTATTCCTCTCACTCACTTTCTATCAATCTCTCTTTCTCCCACTCTCAATCTCCCTCGTGCTCTCTCTCTTTTCTCTAATCTATTTCTATCTCGCTCACTCTCTCTCTCTCTCCCCCCTCTCACTCTCTCTCAAACTCTCACTCTCTCACACTCTGTCTACCTAGTGTGTTTCGATGGAAAAATGGAACTTGGTTTCTCTCTTCCTCTATCTGTTTATCTCTTTTTCTCTTGATCACTCTTCCCCCCCCCCCCCCCCCCCCCCTCTCTCTCTCTCTCTCTCTCTCTCTCTCTCTCTCTCTCTCTCTCTCTCTCTCTCTCACTCTCACACATCGGTCGGTTTACCGAGTATGCTTCAGAACACAGTGTATTTGCAATGTCTATATGAGGTATCACCTGCCTGTGCGTCTATATTGTGTTTGTGTATGGTTGAGCCCAACAATCCCCACTATAGAAACAATGGCTTCATGGACCATGCAGAATGCAGCAGTGAGGTCACTCCACTCTTTAGTATGGGAGTTGCACCTTTGCAGCTGGTTTGCCTCCTATCCCGCCAGGCGCCTCGGAAGTGCAGAGCAGCGACACGCCGCGTCTGTATCACGGGCGTCCATTATGGAGGCTTTGTTCCCCTTTGATCAGTGAATTATGCGGCGCCCTTGGGCCCGAACCTCTGGGTGGTGTGAGAGCAGTGCCGCTCCACAGTGCCACACGGTGGGCGGTGTGACCCACAGGTAGGGTGGGGGGGCCGAGCCAGACTCAGAATGAGTACAAAGTAGTTTTTGTAGGACATGGAAGAAGTCAGGTCATGAATAAGGGATAGAGCTGAAAGAAACGTGTGTTTGTTACATGAGCAGGTAATGTATGCAGTTTGTGTTCATTAACTTGTGCGGTGTAATTGAATTCCTTCCGAGTAATGACTTGCAGGCTGAATAGTTTTTCGCATGGCTGGTGTAGAGTTGATATAAGAAGTGATTTTTTTCTTTCTCTGCAGATGACGTGGAAGGCTCATTTGTACCGCCAGAGTTTGACCACACAGGCAGTACATTTGAGGTGAGCGGGGCCGTAATGACCAATTATCTTCGGATGGAAATGCTTGGCTATCAAAACCTCCCGGTGAATTATAGGCTGATTATAGGTGAGAGTAGTAGTCTGTCTGAAATACATGCACCAATTGCTCAAAACGGATATGTAGTCATTGTAGCAATTAGTGTGTTTTTGTGTGTTTGTGTGTGTGTGTGTGTGTGTGTGTGTGTGTGTGTGTGTGTGTGTGTGTGTGTGTGTGTGTGTGTGTGTGTGTGTGTTCGTGGGTGGGTGTGTGTGCTGCTGATGGATCCCGTTGTAATGAAATCGGTGTTACTATTCAAAGGTCAGCCTGCCCAACTAGCAAGGAGCAAGGCTTTTATGGGATAAATTGAGAACATCTGCAAGATTTAATGATGAATCCACCGATGATCACACCCCTTACACTCCTTCTAGTTATGGCTCTTTATATACAGTTGGTTACTAAATTGGGATAAAGCAGATATAGAGCCTCAAACCTAGAGCATCACAGCTGCTGAAGGCTAGCTTCCCCCAGCTGTTTACCTAGCTATATCCGTATCCCATACCAGCAGTATAGTGGTTTTGGCCATGGGGCCGGCCATGTGAACTCTGGCCCAAAACCCACCTCAAGGCCGAACAGCTATACATGAATATACACATGAAGTCCACAAACCCAAACTAAACAAGAAGCCCTGTCATCAACGTCCACAATGTGACAATTACAGCACCAAAATTGAGACATGTCTATCTGATGAGGTTATGGTTTATTTTTTCAGATGGCTTTTCTTTTCAATTCCTCCGACTATTGTTTTGTTTCTCTCGCCCGTTCACTTGGCCGGAATGATAAGAGAGCATCTCAAGCGTCTGCAGCGCCCGCGGCCGGCGCCTATGAAAGCTGGTGAAATCAAGATTAGCTAGTGGATTAGGGACTCCAGCGGGACGCAGCGCGGTGTGGTGATTTGTGTGATGAGCCTGCGGGATAGTGCGTGCTGACGGATGTCGGGGCGTCTGTTATGTCTGCTAGCCAGAGCCAGATAAAAGCTTTATTGACTGCTGCATAGCCACGCAAATTAGCGTTTGAACTAAAATCATTGGGGCTTAGCTAACTCAATGTCTATGAAATACAATGAAGTACAATTGCCTCATTTGGGTTCCGGGGGGAAAAAATAAAAAGCGGAAAATAGATCAAGATTAGGGAAAAGATGCGGTGATAACGTAAATGTTTGTGAAAATTGTTTTTGCATAATTCCCTTTTAATTTGAATCATTATATTCTTACGACCGCCATCAGGCTGAGCTGATGGGGTTGGAATCAGAGGCTAGTGCCTGGAATGCTGTGTTCCTCCACCTACGCTGGTGTGATCCATCGAGCTGTTATTTTAAAACCGCGGCAGAATGCCATTTATATCTATTAAGGAATACAGATGATGTGCGCTCAAACACTGTTGTGAATGCTTAGTTTCTTTGGGGTTGTGATGTTTTATTATTACAATTACAATTCATTTAGCAGAAGGTTATTCATCTTAAAAAAACTTACAGTGATGTTTCTTGAATGCCTCATTCTTGAGCATGATCGGGTCAGGTTGGCCTCCTAGTCAGGGTTCAAGCCAACACTCAGACTGCGGACATTGAGATTTTATCAATGACATGTTGTAATCTCTGTCTCTATAATTCAATATATTTCTATGTCTCTCTGTGTGTGGTCGAATAGTCTTTTTTGTCTAGGAAGGTTCCTAAGTGACTGAAATGACCCCGGAAGTATCAAAGCTGCAGCTTTGAGAAGAGCTGTCTTTGTAAATGCTAAAGAAAGGTGCTTCAATTATCACTTCTTATCTCCTTTAGCATAGGGTCGACCGGACCATCCTCTACCAAAGGAAAGGAAATAATGCCAATTCCTTGCAGCAGACACATTAAAAGTGACGCACCATTTTCCTGTAGTGGCCAATCGTCGGTACATTGTTCAACATGGCAGACCCATGACCATAACATCCATCATCGTATAATAATGACGTAGCCTAGCGTAAGGGCAGTCAGATTGAGATAGCACCAGTGGTTGTCTTTTCCTAAGTTGTAGCGTATTCTATCCTTGACCTCATGACGTCGAGGGGAAGGAAAAGTGGTTAGGACAGGACGTCGGACTTCCTGGTTTTGTCTATTTGACCAGAGCCCCTCTCCCCAACAGGGTCACGTGTTCTCGCTGGGCTCCACGCTCTCTGCGGCGCTGGACTTTGTCATCGAGCCGGAGTTGCAGCAGGCGGAGCTGGGGGAGGAGGCCCTCCGAATGTTGGAGCTGATGCAGGCGGAGCTTCCTGATGACAGGCCACGCCCACAGGTACGCTCTTTCTAGCTCCGCCCATGTAACATTCTTCTTTGAAGGTGCCATGGCATGAAAATCTCACTTTATGAGGTCTTCTAACATAAATATGAGTTCCCCTAACCTGCCTATGGTCCCCCAGTGGCTAAAACTTGCGTTTGTTGTAAAACGAGCACTAGGTGTTCTGCTCGCCTTTGAAAAAACGGAGGCTCAAGTGTGCTGATTTGGAATGTGGTTTCATATTTTGTCACATAGCATCTTAGCTCCTCCCCTTACTCTGCCTGGCCCGCCCAGAGAATTTGGCCCGCCAATGAGACACGACCGTGCGAGCCCCACATGTGTGTGTGTGTGTGTGTGAATACACACACTGTAACGCAAGTGTGTGTTACAGCCATGGTTGAGAAGGAATTGGGGGAAAGGCACTTTTTCTTTGACTCCCTCAAGAAAATGAACCACGACATGGAGGAGAAAGGGATTGTTGGCCGCGAATGTCTCCCGCTTGAGCCCCACCTCCCGCTGCCGAGGGACCGCTGCCGAGGGACCACCACCTCGGTGCTGCAGGAGGCGGAGGTGCCTAAGCGCTGCCCAGCAACAATCCCTTTCTCCTCCTTGTCGCGGTTCAGTCTACTTCAGATTGATGTGGACGTGGAAGAACCAGGAACGTCGGAGAACCCAAAGCGGTCGTTTGAAATTCATCATATCGGCTCACACAGCTTTTGGCTGTGATAATATATATTATATGATATAGATATCTATGTATATGATATTATTTAGATATAGCGCTCCAGGACTCCCGTGTGTTCTAGAATGTTTACAGAACTCGGCTAAAGGCTGTGTGCGCCTCGCCATTGCGATACATCCACTAAACAGAGCGCATGGTACCGTGGCTGCAAGCTGCTCAGGGCCCCACCCGCCTCGCTACTCCTCATTTGCATTATAGCTACAGACACCAAAACAGCGCATTTGGGGGAAGCTCAATGTGCGACTCGCTCGGAGTGGCTGTAACTCTGCACCACGGCTGAATTTCGGGGAACGTCTTTGAATACTGTGTTAGTGGCCCACTAATACCTATATTAAAGCATCCATAAAATAGCATGTCATGGCATCTTTAAAACGAGATGGTGTACACAAATGGGGCACTGCGATCTATGGGACTGAGCAGAAGTGAATGTCTTTCAGTATTCACAAGTAAGTTAGGAGTTTGGTTTCTTGATCAAGGGCACTCCTGACAGGAGGAGCTAAGGATCAAATCAGCAACCCACCAGTTGCCACCAGACAACTTGCTCTAACTGCTTAGCTGCTCCTAGCTATTGATCTCTAGCACCACCAAGTGGAAATAAGATGTCGGGGCAACTAAGAGGGCTCTTGCAGGCAGTTTAGAATTAGTTTGCTTACTTGTTGTCTTTTTTCATGTTGTTTTTAATCTAAACAGTTTGGGGAATAGAGTATGTGATTGAACATAAAACAAAATGTGTTTGGCTGCACAATGGCATAATGTAAACATGGTCTTGGTCCAACAATGGTCCCTTGGTTTTAAAATGGGCTTTTTGGACTGACAACAAAGGAGGTTGATTTAAAGGATGTGGTTAATCCTCTTAATGTAGGCAGCAGACGGGGCCTCAAGAGAAGTGACGATCATATGCAAAGCATTGTTTTATTCTCCTCTAAAATAGTTTTGTATAGCCTGGCAGTTTTTTCCCCCAAAGTGCTTAGAGAATACCACTAATGAGACACATTTTCTCATTTACACTTTGATTTTTGCAGCATTCAGCAAGAAAACCAGTGTTTTATTATTTGAGTTGTCCCATAATCAGCCGAATTAAGATGTTGCCTCTGTTTGTGTTCTCCCCCTACAGGACATCCTGGCCCAGGCCGAGCAGAAGTTGGCCCCCAACTCCTCCTCCGCTGTGTGTCGCAAGCTGTCCTCTGTGGGACGCCGCGTCCTCTCCTTAGAGTCTGTGTCCAACTTCAACGGTCAGCCCACGGAACTTACACACCACGTTACCATGGTGACCGCTGCTGTGCAGTTGTAGAGCCTTCATGACTGTGTTTGTGTGTGCGCGTGTGTGTGTGTGTCTGTGTTTGTGTGTGTGGCTCGTGTGTGTATGGATGTGTGTGTGTGTGTGTGTGTTTGTCTGTGTGTGTGTGTGTGTGTGTGTGTGTGTGGGTCGTGTGTGTGTGTGTGTGTATGTGTGTGTGTGTGTGTGTGAGTGTGTGTGTGTGAGTGTGTGTGTGTGTGTGTGTGTGTGTGTGTGTGTGTGTGTGCGCCGCTACAGGTGCCAGCGACGACTCCTGGGAGGCGCGGTGGCAGCACGCCGAGACCAGAAGTCCGTTCAAGAGCCCCGTCTCCGAGGGCGACAGCGACGTCAACAACGCAGCGGACGGCGTCAGCCGCTCGCCGTCGTCGTCATGGCGGCGGCGGCGGGCGTGCGAAGACCCCTGGGACCCGTACCTCTGGGCGGCCGACATGGAGGACGACAGCGCCCCGATGGCCCGGTGGTCCGGGCCCCCGCCGCCGCAGGGGCGCTCCAGCCGGGGGGTCCTGAACCGGTCCTGCTCCGTGCCGGACTCCAACAATCCCCCGTCCTCGCTGGCGCCGGCCGCCCACGGGGACATCAGCGTGCCCGTGTCGGACCTGACGGAGATCGGGCCGGACGAGGACGAGCCCCCGGGGCGCGGGACGGCCTGGAGCGGTGCGGCCCGCCGCCGGAGGCCGCTGGACCGGGGCCAGTCCTGCGAGTGCTACCCCATGTCCTGGGAGTACGCAGAGGACCCCTCGACGGACTGGCGCCCGCCGCCAGAGGACAGCGAGAAGGGCGCCGGGGAGTGTACGTGTCGTAGCGACGCGCCGATGGCTAACGGCGGTGGGGGCGAGGGGAAGCGCGACCGTGGGGACGAGGGGTCACCCGTGCCGGGTCGCAGGGCGGAACGCAGCCCCGGTGATGACGACGACGACGGAGGATCGCTGGGGCGCCTTCTCTACGCTCCTAACAACCACATGACCAAGAGCATGCTGTGTCTGAATGAGGAAACCCAAGATGAGGTCCGACAGATTCCTGTTTTCTTAGCCCAAAGTTTAGGTTTACAGTTCGGTTTTTCTGAAGATCTCATATCAGTGTCCTGTTTTTTTATTGTTGCACGGTAGATAGAAGAGCGGATTCACAATCTTAGCATGAAATAGATTCAATTTTATTTTGAACTCATTTGTTTTCTGTGTTTTTCTTGCATTTCTTTTGTTTGTGTGCTTGTGTTTCCCCACCAGTGGATCTCTCTGAGGGAGCTGCTACCTCGCTGTGGACGCAGGCTCAGGGTCAATGAGCTGTGGGCTCTGTGCTACACCTGCCTGGCCACGCTCCAGACCTACATCGACTTCCCAGGTGACATCAAACACCACAGCAACACTATTTTAAAATGCAAATGTCTGTATTTATTAGGATTTCCATATTTTTATTTCATTAGGTAGTTGCCTCTGTTTTTATTATTCCCCTGCTGCCGCACTGTAGACGGACGCTCAGGGTCAATGAGCCTGCATTTATTTATTTCATTTACATTATTATTTGCATGCTTCCACGTCTTTGTTATTGGTTCATTAGAGAGATGATGAACAAATTGCCCATGATTAAATAATGATTACATAAATCATGTTCACTCTCTATATCAGCATACTTATGTCTGGACACAGTTTACGTGGGCTGTGAGGGAGAAGTGCTGTTCTTAAAGCCCAAAAACGTTGGTAAGTGTTTTTCTCTCTAACATATCATGACTTTTGCCCTGATTTTGCTCAGATTGTCTTAATATATATTGATTTGTGTCTTCATGGTAAATCGATGATTCATCAGCCGTTTCAATGAAGATTGATCCTGTAGTGTGTTGGTGGACCATACTACCTCTCTGCCAACTGGCATCCAGTCTGTGATCCATTCAGTCCTTTTACCTCTCAACCCAATCCCGTCGGCTCATCACAACCTCATCAGCAATGCTTCACTCTGTTAAATTACCTACACTGTCATTAAATCTCGTTTTTTGGCTGCAACCTTACAAACCTAATAAAAAAAAGTAAATCACTGATAATTTAGTGTTACTTTCTTCCAGGTTCCTGTGATGCGTTTTATCTCGCCCCAGAATTTCAAGACCACGGGATCATGACTGAGAAGGCATGTCGTTTCCTCCGGCCTATACTACTCTCCTCTTTCAGCATTCAGCCTTTTCCCAGCTTAAGGACATTGGTGATCATGCTCTGTTCTCCTGATCTCTCCGTGGCGGCTCAGGCCTGTGTCTACGGGGTGGCGGCTATTCTGTGGGCCACCGCCAAGTTCAGCCTGTCGGCCAATCAGAAGCTGGCGATGCCTCGCCAGCTGAAGAGACTGCTGATGGAGATGGCCAGGAGGACCCCCATTGAGAGGCCTTCCATTGTCATGGCTAAAAAGGTGCGGCGGTCCTCCTCCAGCAGCAGGCTCAAACGCCGCTCATTCACATGTTTTACATTTAACAACACGGAACAACACATCTCACAACACACATTTGAAATCGGTCATTATTTTCAAATTGGCTTTATATGTATTGCATAAGTTGATAAGTGCAGGGCTGATAGTTGTGTTAAATCCCTTACTTATATGGTAATGTAGAGTGTATTAATAGTATAGATATATAGTAGTTGTATATATTAATATAAATACACTAGTGGAGGAAATCAGGGACTTAACATGTGCTCCATCTCAGATTGTAAGGCGAAATTAAAAACATTTGCATAAATCTGCACCCTATGATCTATTTTAGAGATGTGCAACACTTGAGTGTTGAATGTACCCCAGCTCTGGCAGCCCCTTCACACTGGCTCAATTAGATAAACATGTCATTTGGTGGTTGAAGAAAAACTCAAGGATGTAAATACATTTGTTTTTCTATAAATATATAGACGTTATGTAACTCAACTGTTTCGTAACCTTCCCCCAGAGCTGTCGTGACTACTTATCACGCCAAGGGACCACTGCTGAAACAGTGTGGACCAAGCTGATTGACGCAACTCAACAGGTACACTTCCAAGCTTCTTTAGTATCATTCATTTGTTTAATATTCATCCATCCCTGGTTCATCTAATCCATCTTAATTGAAGTACTATATGTATATTTTACCTTTTTTATTTATTATTATTATTATTATTGCTATTATTATTATTACTATTATTAATAATATTATTAATAATATTATTATCTTTTGTGTTTAACCTTTCCAATAAATGGCACTAGTGTTCTAACATATTTTGTAATTATCAGAGCAGGAAAAGAGTCAGAGTTCAGAATAGTTTCGTGTAAGCTGAATAGTAAAATTCCATGTACTCTACTTGAGGTCTACTGGTTTTGGGTCCTTATTTATATATGTATTATTTATTTAACTACTCCGCAACACTATCAAAGTGTCCGAATGTCAGTGCTTGTTTTCTGGTTCAGCAACACCTCAAGTCAACTGCCCCAGAGAGTCACATCAAAGTGGAGGCCAGTCCCACGTCACCTGAGCACTCACCAGCACACATCACCAGTGGTAAGATCCCTCCCTCTCCTCCACTTACCGACGTTTACCATCATCCAATCCTTGAAATGCCTTTGAACACACTCAGTGTTCAAACAATCAGGAGTTTCCCTAAAGAACAAGGCCACAGTCATCCGTTTGGTATCCTGTGGAGATTGCCCACGTTCACTTTAAAACAACACAACCATGTTTTGTGTTTCGCTCTCCTGCTCGCCATTATAGTAAATCTAGAGAATGACAGATGGACAGTGTTGACATCGTTTTCCCTTGAAAGTCATTAAAACAACTCACTGAGCTGTCTCATTGAGTTGGCCAGCGGAACCCCTCGCTACAGTGCTACAGTGCTATTAAGTTACTGTCGCATTATAGGGTGAAGTGTGCTAGGAGGATGCACCGCACATTCACTGGTTTATTGTGGACGTTGCCTGCCTAGCATCTAACTTCCCTGAAACTATGCCTGACATGATCCATTCAAGACATATTTTCTTCTTCTTCTTCTTCTTCTTCTTCTTCTTCTTCTTCTTCTTCTTCTTCTTCTTCTTCTTCTTCTTCTTCTTCTTCTTCTTCTTCTTCAATGTTTCTTTAGGGGCTGTGTTGCCAAATATCAAAACAGACGTTCATAGGCCTTGTTCTTTAAAAGGAAAACCCTAAACATTTGTGTCTCATAAGCATGATTTAAGTGTTGTTCATGAATGAAACAGTGCTTTAAATGTTTTCTCGTGCATGATGCATGAGACTACACGGTGGACGTTGTGAGTGGCATGGCTGTAACTGTGCGTAGGCTTTGTGCCACTGGCCACTGAGAGCCGACTGGCTCCTGTACATGGCCCTGTTCCCCACAGCTACCCAACCAGCATGCTGCAACTCCAACTCCCAGAGGCCTTCACTTCTAGCGCAACACACTTCAGCCCCATCATCCTGACCCAGGAAGAACGCTCAGAGGAGGAGGGGACCTCAAAGCCTGGAGCTGCTATGGACGGGTAGGGGGGTATTAATACTATTTTGAGAAGAAACTGTAGAACTGTATTCTGTACATACAAATACGTGACAATCAAAGTCTGCTTGATAATGTGATGTTTTTGGTCTTGACAGAACTGTGGACTTGGCTAGTTGGGTGGTCCCTCAACCAAAGCAGGAAGGAGGCTTTGTTTTCACCTCACGCCGTGACAACTCATCGCTTACGCAAACCTTTGTGACGCATCTCGACGTTGCCGTTGTGCCTGATGGACACGCTGATGGAACAGCCAGGATGATAAGCCGGGGACAGTCCTCCAGCCAAGGCCCACTTTTAAACCCTATCTCTGCTCGCTCTGATACCTCCCAGCACAGAACAATAGTCTCACTTCCTGTCGCCTCTGCTTCTGCTCACCTCAACCGCTTTAAGAATTACCTGCTATGTCAGGATCTCACCAACGGACATCTAACACTGGTACCCGTCAGGTACCCGACTCCAGCGTCAAACACAACCCAATCCACCGAGTTGTATCTGGGCTCAACCCGGGAACAACAAACCATCTATTCCAAATCCACCAAGTCTCAGTCAGTCAATGGTTTGACTGGTTCTGTTGGTCTACAACCACAAAGCTGCCTCCCTGACTTCCAGAATTTGGGTCCTTCTGATGGACAAAGGGAGCACGCTGGATCCGGAAGCCAGGACAGCGATGGGTGTCTGGGGGATCCACCTGGGTCATTGGGCCCCCTGGTTTGGTCCGCCAAGGAGGTGGATGGAGAACCACCAGAGCTTGGCCGCTACCTTCACCCTGCCCTGCGAGAGGTGATAGACCTGCTGAAGGGAGAGTCTGACCACGAGGGCTGCATGGAGAACAGCCAAGAGGGGTTGGCCATGGGCATAGGTAACTTTAGGGCAATTATGTCCCTTTTATGTTACATATTCATAATGTGTTTCTAGTGTGTCGCTAAAGGAATCTGTTTAGGATTTGATCAAATCTGAAATCTGTTTACAATTAACCATTTTTATCCTGTTTTTATTCAGAACTACTATACCTGACAGATATTATTAACACAATTGTGGCTTCCTGAAGCTGCCTTATTAGCTGATTTTATGGCTCGAATATTTATTTGTTTCTGTTCCTACCTTGGAGGGGAGTACATCTTCTCCTTGAAGGACCTGCAGTACCAGTCCTTTGCCACTCTGGTCAGAGAAAGGTTCAGCGATCTATACTGGGAAGAAGACTTGCTAGGGCTTTTACACTGCTTAGTGAGCTCCAGCCCAGCAAAACTGTGAGTACAACTCAATCTGTCTATTTTTCTAAAAGAAAATACACTGACAATGAAGGGCTGGTTTGTATCTTGTATTTCATTTTAATTACAGGCTTATCCATTAGCGTTGGATACTTTGGTTATTTTGTATACATTTGTTGCTATTATTATGTGTACTATTTATCTAATGCATAAGGTATGTAATAATACATAATGTATGTAACCCTACATTAGAAGCTCATCATTTAAAGAGAGATGAACGTACAAAATGTGTCTCATTTATCTGTAACAATTACTGATCCTATAGTGATTGGATGTGACCATGGTACACACACACACACACACACACACACACACACACACACACGCACACACACACACACACACACACACACACACACACACACACACACACACACACACACACACACACACACACACACACACACACACACACACACACAATTTGTCCAAGGTATGGATGGTAGTCATGGAGCCAAAACTTGACCCCAAGGTCTCCTCAAAATAAGCTAAAATGTCTGATTGTCTTAATTTACGTTAGGAAAGGTAGCCCTTCCTCCTCCCACCTCACACACACACACGTCATATGTGCACCATTAAAATCAGCATTCAGGTGCCACGCACTTCAATACCAACTAAAGTAGAAGCGGTTCCCATGGTTACAGCATTCTTGCTTTGTGGAAGGCGTGAACGGGTTTGAGGAGAGGTGCAAAGGGCACATGTGAGGCCCTCCCAACATTATCATCGAGATGAAGGCTTACGTATGTATGAAGGGATACATAAGTGCAGCACAGAGAGAGAGAGAGACCGATAGAGAGGGGTGGGGGAGGGTTACATAAGACAGAGAACCACAACAGCAGGATACGAGAACATGCGCTTTTAAAACCCCGCGGACGCTTTGGGACGCGCCGTCGAGACGCCTTCATCCATCCACCGAGACGAACAAGACACTTCTATCATGGCTGGTTTGCTTTTCCTTCTTCTCCGTCTACTTGTCCTGCGCTGCTTGGTCTTGAAACATGACAGTAGCTCCCAGAGAGAGGTTCTGATGGACGGGCAGACTGAGAGTCTAAGGATGGCTTGAAGTGTTTGTTTAGTACTCATGCCTGCCTGGATGTCTGCCCCTAACACGGCATGACTCAACACTTCTGTCTTCTCTGCCAAACCAACAGGCTATTCTGAAGACTGTTGCTCCACTCTGAAGATCTTTCAAGTTTCGACGCCTGTCTCCCTGGTTTTGGGTGCAGAAAGAGTTCTGGACTGTTTTATAAAACAGTCTTTTATATGCCGTTTTTATTAACTGTCACGTCATTGGGCGCTTTTATGGTTATGAGTTTTTTGGTGTGTGTGTCCACTGATAGTCCTGTGTGTGTGTGTGTGTGTGTGTGTGTGTGTGTGTGTGTGTGTGTGTGTGTGTGTGTGTGTGTGTGTGTGTGTGTGTGTGTGTGTGTGTGTGTGTGTGTGTTTGGATGTGTGGATGTGGGGGTGTGTGAGTGTATTAACATATATTAACACGTGATCTTGAATGTGTTTCTCCCTCTCTCGCTCTCTCTCTCCATGTAGGGGCTCTAATGGGACTCTACCATCCGCCTCCATCTCACCCGTCAGTCCCGCCGTCCAGACAAGGGGGGCGAGAGACCCCCACCTGCGCCACTTTTTGGATCTGAACGGGAACCTTCACTTCAGCGGCCCCGCTGCTCAGGAACGATCCAGAGGAACGGGGACCACCACGTCCAGTCCTCAGGTCACCGGACCAATGTATCAAGACCTCGAAGAAACGTCAGAAGAACTTCCGGACTATACATGTTCAGGTAAGGGAATAATGCAAACTCTGTTGTATGTAATGTTAATATGTGTGTGTGATATTCTGGTTGATTGTCTGTGGATTGAGTGTGCAGCAGTGGTGTTATGACACAAGGCCGTCTCTTGCAGTTAATCTGAGCAGGGTGATTGGCAGCTGGAGGGGGTTGTAAAGATTTGTAGAACATTCAGAGGAGTCCAAGGCATGCTGGGAGGGATTCCTTCAAAAGATTCCTCTTAGTCCTGGAGTGTATTCATGGAAACTCTGAAAGGCCCACGTCAAGGACAATCTCGAATAAATACAAGTGAAAATTTCGAAAAATGACAATCATCTGAAAACAATATTTTGCTAATAGGAGCTACAGATTTTTTGCTCCCTCAGAAAATAACTTCTTGCTACTCGTTGCAACACTCTGCGTAGCAACACTCTGCTGTTTTGGAGGTACAACACCTACTGGTAGAGGTGTTGTACCTTCAAAACAGCAGGGTGTTATATATGTAAAATAGCATCCCCATCAATTTCATTTTCAACTAAAAATGTATTTTCAACATTCTTAGCATTCACCAGGGTGCAAAATATAAGTGTGTAATGTAGAAAGTAATACATTTCTCTTTTTATCACATTTTCAAACAGTAAGTACATTCTTAGGGCCTTATTTTTCCCCAATTTGTTTGTCCTTCACCATCAAGGCTGCATACCTTCCTCCTTAACTTAACCCCCATTAGAATATTTTCATTTTCTCTATATATTGTTGTTTTTTCTCCCCTCCCCTCCTCCCCATCCTCCCCTTTCTCCCCTCTCTCCCTAACCTCCCCTCTCCCCCTCTCCCCTCTATCCCCATCCTGCCTTCTCCCCTTCTCTCCCCTCTCTCCCCTCTCTCCCCATCCTCCCCTCTCTCCCCAACCTCCCCTCTCTCTCCGATCTTCCCTCTCTCCCCTCCCCCCTTCTCTCCCCTCTCTCCCCTCCTCCCCTCTCTCCCCTCTCTCCCCAACCTCCCCTCTCTCCCCAACCTCCCCTCTCTCCCCTCTCTCCCCTCCTCCCCCTCTCTCCCCTCCTCCCCCTCTCTCCCCTCTCTCCCCTCCTCCCCCTCTCTCCCCTCTCTCCCCAACCTCCCCTCTCTCCCCTCTCTCCCCAACCTCCCCTCTCTCCCCTCTCTCCCCTCCTCCCCCTTTCTCTCCTCTCTCCCCTCCTCCCCCTCTCTCCCCTCTCTCCCCTCCTCCCCCTCTCTCCCCTCTCTCCCCTCCCCCGGTCCAGAGGTGGGTGCCGGGGGCGGGCTCCCCGAGGAGATGGAGGTCACCCAGGGAGAGGAGCGTTCGGCGGGGGGCGGCCATGAAAGCCCTGCCTCTGAAGACCGCTCTCCCTCGGGGCGGCACGGGGGCGGCGGGGGCAGCGGGGGCGGCGAGGGCGGCGAGGGCGGTGGGGGCGGCGAGGGCAGCGGCAACGGGGGCAGTGGCGAGGAGCTGAGCAGCAGTCCCGGCTGCCCAGACGACATGGAGGACGACAGCGGCTCTCTGGGCTCCTCTGCCGAGCGGCGCCCGTCTCCGGGCGGAGGCTGGGACACGGGGCCGGGCCCGGACCTCGGCCCCGGGGCCGACCCGTCCTGGGCGCTGGCGTACTACGGGGAGGACTACTTCGGCACGGAGGTGGTGCGCTACGCCCAGAGCCTGGGACAGCACTCAGGGTCGGCGTGTCTGGACGTGAAAGCGCAGGTCGGTGAATCTGCACACGGCGGAGAGCAGGAGAGAGGGAGCGGGGGAGGAGGGGGGAGGATTAGTCATCACTGACCTTATCGCTCTGCTGTGGGGTTGGGTGGACTGGCTTTAGCTGGGCTTTAAAGTGCATTAAATGTAAGCCTGCAAAACCCATCAATATCAATCTCAGCTAAAATGCATTCTCAGCATTCCTAGCATTGACCAGGATGTAAAAAAGTGTGGGATGTAGAAAGTAATTTAATTTTTCACTCACATTTAGTCACATTTGAATATCAAATTTTACTGATGGATGATGGAGGTTATGAATCGAATTCACATTAGGAACTTAAATATCACATCTTGGCTTCTGCCATTTATTCGAAATTCCATAAAGATATTTAAAATGTCCACGTGCTCATAAATGCACAAATATAAAGTCGACTGAAACCACTGGTTGGAATTGGCAGTGTTAAGTTGGTCAATGTCAGACAAGCCAATTCATTTGAATATTAATCTTCTACTCTGCCCTTTGCCTTCCATTTATATCTAGATTTAACCGTTATATACATTATATATGTATCTCTTTTAAAAGTAGGTCAACTATCACGCTACGGGCTAAATAGGAAGATTGAGGGGAAACTTACTTTACTTTGCAGGGTAATTGCTGCATTATTTTCCTGAATATTAATACGTTGAATTAACCCCGTCGGCAGGAGAGGTTATTACCATTCGCAAAAGAATACTAATGAACTCTTCCTGTGCGTAAGTGCTTTGAAGCACACTGCTAAAGGCGGTGATGGGCTCTTTCCCACCACTTATCCAGCGGCCAGCGGGAAAATAACCCTGAGCACAATGCCTCTGTATCCGATGAACTATATTGTTTGATCGGGTCCTAGTAAAGCAGGATTAGCAGGAGCAGTTAGCTTGTTTCAGGCTGTTGCTACAGTTGGTCTGAACGCCAGTATGAGCTTACCTATGTTGGTGTTACTCTATACAGGAGTCTTAAGGCCAGTATGACCTTACCTGTAGTGGTGGTGTTACTCTATACAGGAGTCTTAAGGCCAGTATGACCTTACCTGTAGTGGTGGTGTTACTCTATACAGGAGTCTTAAGGCCAGTATGACCTTACCTGTAGTGGTGGTGTTACTCTATAGAGGAGCTGGTCTTGAAGCCATTAGGGACACCGGCCCAGGGTGATAGGTTACACAATTAAGAAAAAACACAACGGTGGGCCTCTTCATCACTAATTAATATATTATAATAATTCAATATGTAATTTCTTTTTTTTTTTTCTTTTTTTTTAAACCTTAATTTTTTGGTGCCCCCCCCCAGGTAGGCGGTGCCCTACGCACTCTGCGTACTCTGCGTAGAGGGAGCGGCGGGCCTGCTTGTGGTGGTGTTAACCTATAAAGGAGCTGGTTTTATGGCCAGTATAACCTGTCCTGTGGTGGGGGTGTTACAGGAGCTGCAGCAGCAGTTGGTCATTGAGAATAGACATCTGAAGAAAACCAGGAACTTCTACCAGAAGCTCCTGCAACAAGACCGGAAAAAGAAAGGTACTCACTATTTCTTTTTTTAGCGTTTATTTTCAAGGTACTTTCACGGTAGGCGCAAACAAGAGATGTATATCTGGAAGGACAGAATGACTGATATGTTCTCACCTGTTAAAGGTTCGGAGTCCAAACTGATGCTGGGTAGAGTGAGCACCCAGCTTGAAGAACTCAGATCCAAAGTGGAGTTCCTATATTCTGTGAAGAAATATCTAAAGGTACTTAAATACCATCAGCTTTTTGTTTCTATTATACTGTCAGTATTTTCCTTTTCTATTTTCTATGGTATGACAACTTGTGGTTATCAAAGTGATAATAATAATCACCACATCATCATTGTCATCATCATCATCATCATCATCATCATCATCATCATCATCATCATCATCACGATCATCACCATAATCACCACCACCTTCAAAATCATCACACCATCATCATCATCATCATCATCATCATCATCATCATCATCATCATCATCACCATCCCCATCCCCATCCCCATCATCATCCTCACCTTCAACACCATCATCGTCAACATCATTATCATCATCCTCACCTCCGTGTTGTTGTCCTTCCTCCTGCAGGTGCTGCAGGTGGACCAGTGGGGCCTGGAGGTGGCTCTGCTGCCAGCGCTGGCTGACCACCACCTCGGCGCCTTGGAGCGGCCTGACCCCGGCGACCCGGCGGTCCTCAGCTTCGGGCCGCAGACGGGCCGGGGCCGGAGCACTCTGCAGGCCGGCTCCCCCAAGGGGCTCATGGCCCACCTCTATGCTCGGTACTGACCGCCACGATCCACCACACAGACGACATATCCTGAGTTAACATCGTGGTCCAACCCTCTGGGACCAGAGTGTCACAAACGGTCATTTATATCATTATTATGAGTTTTATTAATAGAAGTAATATTGATTATATCAGTATCTCATCTATAACCAGCTATAGTTACAGCTGGTTACCGGTCAAGTCACGCATCACCTACAAAATCCTCCTGCTCTCCTACCAATCTCTCCATGGACTCTCTGCCCAATACCTCACAGATCTCCTCCACCCCTACACTCAGTCACGCTCCCTGCGGTCCTCTGACAAGGACCTGCTGGCAATCCCCCGAACCAGATTGCAGACCTTTGGGGACAGCCAGGGCACTCTCTGCCAACGCTCCCACACTCTGGAAAATCCTACCACTCCACATCCACTCTGCCCCATCCCTGCCCCAGTTCAAAAAGCACCACAAAACATTCATTTTCAACAAGTCCTTTGCCACCTACCCCCCCCCCCCCCTCCTTTTTTCCCCCTCCCCTTTTAGTTAAGCGACCTTGGGTACTATGAAAGGTGCTATAGAAATCTAATTTATTATTATTATTATTTCTATCATATCGGTATGTTTCATTATTTTAGACATAGCAAATTGCATCCATGTTTTATTCTGCTGTTTGCTGCAGCATTCGTTGCAAGCCCCAGGGTTTCTAACGTACTTTCTCTTTACAGTAGAACATGGTTAAATGATGAAACGTGGCTTATTTGGGTTCCGCCTGACTGGCTTGTTGCTTGCAGAGACGCGGCCCTGAACGGCTACATCCAGCAGCTCCTCTACACCTACCGCTACTTCTGCACCAGCGAGCAGCTCCTCCGGTTCCTCATGGACCGCTTCATCGCCGCCGCGAGGTACTGATGAAGCTACCGCCTAATCAATACTTGATCAACTACAGCCACCCTCTTCCAATGCTACTGCCCCTGCAAAAGGCCAGCAACTTGTATTTATTGAAATATGGATTTGTTTGGTTATTAAATACTCATTAATACTCATTTACTTTTGGAGCTGGGCATTGGCATACATGTGTCCCCTTGAAACAACATTCATGAGAGGCATAAGGTACAACGAATATCACGGGGAAATGGATTCACTGCCTGTTACTGCGGATAAAAAAACAGGTGTGTCTATTACGGCAGCGTAAATATCCAATGGAGAAGGGCAAACGATTTTCGTACGAATCTCGTTTTGTATTCATCATGTGGCTGAACTCCTTGAACCTCATCAAATATTTAGCAGTGTTGAAAATTTAAAATAGATAATACATTACTTTTTCAGAGGCTATTCCTTCAGTTCCTCTCAAAGCAGTTAACATAGAGCCTATCCATCCCTTTAAGTTAATGAAGGAAAAACAAATTTTGCTAGATGCTGATTCATTCATTTCCTGTATCTCTCTGTGTCCGAAGAGGCCCAGACATATCAGGGAGCAACATGAAGGTCCTCCACCGGACCCTGGACCTGTTGGAGGCCTGGCTCATAGACTGCAAACTGGTGGACTGGACCCTGAGCTCTAGCATTCTGACAACACTGGAGAACTTCCTCAATGCTGAGGTGATTGTTAAGCTCATTATCAATCAGAAGGTACAGGCTTTAAAATAGCTTTGAATGTACATCAATTCATTGTGATGGAAGGCCTAGTTTGGGGACATTTGTTTGGAATATGTTCCGCCTCCACTCACACAGCCTAATCGTTGTGACTCCACAAGGTGGTTCCTGTGGACAGCAGAGGGGAGACCTTATTGGCAACCCTCCACAGCCCCCCAAGGAAGCGGCGGAGCCAAGGAAGTGATAGTCCAATCAGCCCTGACCAAGATAATGACTCGTTCTCGATGCACTCATCATTTGAGGATGCAGAGAAAAGGGTCAGTTTTATTTCTTCGTGGAAACTTAAACATATCTTTGTTTCAAACTATGTTCCCTACTAGCAGCAACTTACCTTCATAACATTCAAAATGGACATACACATGACATATCTACATATTCGGTAAACACATGCTTGAAAAACAAAGTTAACTGCTGTACTTCATTACGTGACTCTTATTCTCTTTTAATATTTAACCATTTCAAGTGTGACCGAGCATCTAACATCAGAAACAGCACCATCTCAGATGAGACATGTTTTATTGCAATCTCTTACATTAACAATTAGTGCATTTAGCAGACACTTTTATCTAAAGCATCAAACAATATGTACATTTGTCCGAAGAAATAGAAACAATATATATCTTGCTAAAAATAGTGGCAGCGGAAATCTCAGGCACTGAGTTGGTTGTTTCTTAACATTTATTTCAAGGAGACATATTATGGTGTTTCCCAACAAGTAAACATAGTATATGTGTTCCGGAAAACATGTTTTTGAAGCTTTTTGTTGGAAATAGCTTTTAGGAAGGAATATCTCAACTACCTCTGTTTCAGTCCCTTCAGAATGCGCTGTTTCTGGTGTCTCTAGCTTTAATGCAAATGAGCTGCTGCCCATTGACCAATGAGCTGTCAGAGTGAACCACAGCATGAAGGAGAAGTGATTGTTTCCGTTTGCGGACTGCTGGAGCTCTATATCTATCTATTATAATATCATAAAATAATACTAATATATAATTTATAGGTATTTATATAATATTATATTTTATATCACGGCCAAAAGCTATGTGCGCCTCGGATGTTATTGTGATTCATAAAGACTGCGTCTGACGTCTCTGGTACTTCCACAACAAGTAAAGACTCGTAGTGGGTGTTATCTCTGCCATGGTTGAGAAGAATTGGGGGCAAGGAACTTTGGCCTTGACTCTCTGAAGTCCATATTGTACCGCGACATGGAGGAGAAAGGGATTGTACTCCCGGAGCTGAGCTGCCGAGCTCCCCCCGCCGGCATATCCCTGCTTCTGAAATGCTGGTCCTCAAAATCTTAGCAATGCTCTGATTGGAGGGGGTTGGGGAAGTGGGAGATAATATTAAAATGTGCCCCTTTCCTATATAGGAGGGCGCGCCGAAACTGACTTGCTCGTTTGCATATCTCACTCAAAAAGATCATGCATAGACTTTTTTCAAAGCTTGTATGCGTGTGGGAGCCCCAGAGACCCTAAACAACACCCCAAATCCCAGGAAAAGTGTTGTTTTCATAAAATGTCCCCTTTAAGTACGGTTATGTCGCTGGTCTGAGTGTACAGTGTCGTTTCACATTTGACGTGTGTGTACTCCTGCATAGAGTCGGTCTCGACCCAGTGTTCCTGTGTATGTCCCTCTTCAGCACTGTACCTGGAGGATCTCCAGGGTGGTGGAGCCCCAGGAGAAGGCCTTCTGCATCGCGGCCGTCCTGCCCATGCCCAGCTACGGGTCCCTGCTCAGCAGCGACCCCTCCTCTGGCTTCCCGCGGAGCCAGGAGCTGCCCTTCAGCTTGAGCCCCTGCAGCGCCCAGAGCACAGCCCAGCAGCTCACCCTGCTGCAGCAGGTACAGAGTAGAGCCGTCTGGGCGGAAACACCAGGACAATCTTAAGGTCTCATTCGGCTCGGCGCCAAAGTCTGGGTGGGATCGAAACGTTGACGTAAACACGTTGTTATGGGTGAAGATAAACATCTGGGGAGCAATGTACAGTAAGCATGGATTCAACTGTTGAATGAACGTTTGGATGTGCATGCATATCTGCTACTGCCGCACCTGCACGCACGCACGCACACACACACACACACACACACACACACACGCACGCACACACACACACGCACGCACACAAGACACACACACACACACACACACACACACACACACATGTATTTACCCATGGACGATCAAACACACTTGTCTTGTTATTCCCACTATTGGCCACCAGAGGGAGACGTGCATCTATGCATCTCTGGATTTGGTTGATACTGGCTTCCATGGTAACACATTTGTGACAGCAACGCACTTTTTTTTTATTTTGTGCAGGAGGTTTTCCTTGGCTGTCATCCGGTTCACTTCCTTAACTCCAGAGCAAAAGGGGTCAGGGATTATGCTTTGAGTCCCAACAAGTAAGAACAGCACACAGCCAAAACATCGACATTTCCGATCGATATTGATTTTATATATATTATTGTAGGTTGTTGTTCATCTCCTTTAAGTTTTTTCTTAAAAGTCCTTTGAGTATTTAATTAACTGTGCTTGACTCATTTGAATCGCTAATGTTCTGGCATATAATGTAGATTTAGATGATCAGTTGCTGGGCAGAACCTCAATAACATTATTATCGATATTATATTCATAGCACATAATTTGTAATGACAAAATGGTTCATAATTCTGTCTAATGTAATCTTGTTATTGCATCAATTGGCTGTAATGCCAACTTGACCAATGATAGGAGACATTGAATGGATGGGTTATCACATCCTAATCAAAGACAAAATTGAATAAAATAAAAACATCAAGATTATAAATGTATTATCTCCAAATTGGCCTGCTCATCTGAAATGAACAGGGTAGTGTATAATATCCGTGGACACTTGTAAGTATTTCATTTTTGTAACGTTTTCCCTACCCAAAAGGAACGTGTGTCGCCTTGTCACACCAGCAGAGGGCAGTAGTCTATTTGCGGGTGAGGAGACCTCACCGTCAGACGGCTTCCTCCAGAGGTTGCTGGCTTATGCCGACAGTGTCTCTGACTGGATCGCTGCTGAAATAGTCAGCAGTGACTCTTTCAAGGTAAGAGATGATCCTGCAGATAAGAACCATTCTGCTGTGGGGGGGGGGGGGGGGGGGAGAGAGAGAGAGAGAGAGAGAGAGAGAGAGAGAGAGAGAGAGAGAGAGAGAGAGAGAGAGAGGGTCTGGGTTTTGATGCAAAGTTTGAATCAAAGCCGCGCAGCAGAGCCTAGTTAGTTGAGCAAAACAGCCGACGGAAAGCAAGAGTGCATATGAGAGAGAGAGAGAGAGAGAGAGAGAGAGAGAGAGAGAGAGAGAGAGAGAGAGAGAGAGAGAGAGAGAGAGAGAGAGAGAGAGAGAGAGAGAGAGAGAGAGAGAGAGAGAGAGAGAGTGCAAGGGAGAGAGAGAGAGAGAGAGAGTGCAAGGGAGAGAGAGCGCCGCACCGCTGAGCTGAGAGAGAATGTCACTCACTGTCCACTGATGTCTTACCAATCGGTTTCTCTATTGATTCACATTTAGGTATACAACACATACACTCATAGATGTGTGTATTTTAGGCCATAAAAATTACAAATATATCCAAGGACGAGTGATTTCCATCGCTTTCTGTGTTATGATGTCTGGCGCCGCTACGGATTTCTAAGTGATCTGTCAATTCTGCTACATTACCCTAGCAGTCTTACAACTGTCAACTGTTGGCAATTGCTTTATTCAGCCAGAGTGAAATACAATCTAAACAATTTACAGAATTGGAAACTGAGATGTGGAGGTGTCGACTTGTAAAGTGGATGGCCCCACTTTGAAACAATAAGGGATAGACAATCCATGTGAATAGAATAAGAGATGTTGTTAGAGTAAGTGGCTGAATGGTAAGTAATGTGCATAGTGAGTGAGTGATCCAGGGTCATGGGGGAGATATCTCACTGAAATGACACCATGCAGGAATGTGAGGGATGTTTCAATAGACAGACAAGACTCCAATCTAAAGAATGAGCCGAATGGGGGAGAGCATGAGCCTAATTATTTACCGAAACAAAAACATTGTGTTGAGCCAACGTCCTCACACCCAAGCGGCCATAATGAGATGGCCAGCTAGTGAGCTCTCACAGCCTCCTATCCCCGGGGATATCAGGCCTTTGTGCATTCCTTAAGCGTTATTGTGGTCCTGACCGCCATGCCTGGTGCTGTGGCGTGCAGGCGCAGGCGGCCGTGATGACCAAGTTCCTGCTGATCGGGAAACACTGCTACGAGTCGCGCGACTTTGCCACCGCCATGCAAGTCCTCGCCGGCCTGGAGAACGTGATTGTCAGGCAATTACCGGTAAGATCCCGGCTAATAAGCTGTTTGAGTGTGTGATAATAAGTAATTATTCATCCAGCCCTCTAGCTGAATGTTATCATCTAGCTGCTGCGTTTGGACCTGTATGGTATTTAATTACTTTAGCAAAATGAGAATGCGCATTAGCGTTGATGTATTCCAATTAGGTGGTAGAGAGTGAAGGAGAGAAAAAAATTAAAACATAATCTAACACAATCTTCCAATTAATGAGTCGATAATGTTAAATAAATACGAGTCCGAGCCTGTGTCCTGTTCCCCCTGCTGCCAGGCGTGGAAACATCTGTCCTCCAAGGTGTGTGAGGTCATGGAGGAGCTGCGAGCCGTGCAGGTCTGTATGGACAACTTCCTGTTTGTGTGTTTGCAGTTGCACTGCCAAGGATCTTATCTTTGTGCATGTGTGAGTGTTTGTGTGTGTCTTGTTTGTTTGTTGTGGGTCTTTTTGAGTGCGCGCGTGTGTGCATGAGCGTGTTTGTGAATGTGTGCCAAACAAACCACAGCAAAACCCCACCTCAGCAGTGTTTCCGCCATGACCCGCAGCATTTTGTGTGTGTTTATGGATCTGAACATCTCATCTTCACAATGAAAGACAGAAATAGCAAACATTCCCACCACTCTGAAGCTGCAAAACAACCCTTCCTTGTCAGCCTGTGTTTAGTAAAGGTAAAGAATCTGTGCTGCTTCTTGTCAATATCCTTGATCAACAGTGCCTTTATGAACCAAAACCCAGACCCAGATCCTTAAGAAAAGCCGCTTCCAGACTTCAGCATTTTTGCGTGCTGTATATGAACGTCTTTTACCCGGCCAGGTGTTCCTGAAGAGCGATGACCTGTGTCTGATGGGGGGAGAGCAGGCTCGGAGGGGAGGGACCCTGCCGTCGGCCCGCATCCTGGCCATGCACGTGCAGCAGCTGGAGATAGGAGCCTTCACCCTGGCCACTGGAGCCTACAAGTGGACCAAGCTCAGGTGAGCTAAGAGCGGGGGGGCAAACATAGCTGAGTTGGATAAGGTTAAAAATAACATTTTGGGAGCAGGAAAGGAAATCTTGTGGCTAGGGTGTTCCACTACCAGCGCAAAGGTACAGCGTTTGAACCTTAATGTCCCCAGTCTAACCTGTGGGCCTCCTTTCAGCAAGATTGCTATCACCTAAATGTTCCTCAAAGAAATGCATCTGAATTAGCCACCTTTTGGTTAAAGTGTCTGCTTAATTACAAAATAAATAGTTAACAAAACCACACAAAAGAAGAGTCTAGAATACCGTCACACTGTCAAACTCTCAACACACTAGGCATAAAAAGTGAAACGGTGCATCAAACAAGCTAATAACTAATATATCACCACAGCAAAATGCATATGACAATGTGTTGGACAGGAGACAGTGCCAGGGTCAGGGGGGTCGTTCCCACCATTCTGACCCTCACTGAGGGAGAGCCAGCCTGTATCTTGGCTCCGCCCAGGCTTCTGTCCACTGCTGGTTTCAACAGTACCCCTGTTTAACAGACAAAGCATCCAAGCCTTATCAATCCACTGCAAATAAGCTGTCCCTCCCACACACACACACACACACACACACACACACACACACACACACACACACACACACACACACACACACACACACACACACACACACACACACTACCCATTCCCCCAACCGCCTGTCAAAGTCGGCCAAGTCTCGACGTGGACACTTTCCACTGGTGCCCTTCCTTGGTTTTTTGCACCAGGCCAATATGGCCGACCAGCTGCTGGGGGTCAAGGCAAGTGGTGGTTGGACGGTAATGACACAGCTGTTGAATTTGGGTTTCCATGGCGGTGGCAGGCACTGCAGCAGATGGTGCTCATGGAATACTTGATTGGAAAGGAGACCTGAGGGCCAGTGGCAGGGAGCCACGTGCTTGTAGCCAGATGCTTGGGTCAGTGGGTGGAGCAGGGGCAAAGGTGTGCCCACGCAGCCGGTGGCTGCACAGAATACTGCCTTCCCAGGGTCTCTGAAGCCCGGGCGCATACTGCGGGCATACGCTGCTGTTGCTGCAGAGGAGGGGCGCAGTCCTCACAGCGCTGGAGAATATGGATGGTTTAGTGTAGTATAGATATTAAACTTGACTTGTCTTGTCCTGGCCTTGGCTTTGAGGTTCCACCTTGTCTGTCGTGGTTTCCTCATTATTCTGCTCTTTCTGTTCTCTTTGTGTGTTCTTTAACATACTGTGTCCTCTTGATGTCATCGCCTCATGGGTCATGGGTGACCTTTAGAGCACACAAACACAAACACACGCACGCATGCACACACAGTGTGAGTGTGCTTACACTTGCGCACACTCACACTCAAACAGGGAGCATTTGAACAAAAATCTACATGATTCATTTATAAAAACACTCACAAAGGCACATGGAGGAAAAGGGCAAAAGGGCGTACACACCACGCATTCATACCCCCACACACAACACACTCACCCCTATAATGTCTCTGCCCCCTCTCCCCTGTGCCCCCCCCCCCCCTGGGTCCCCAGGAGCATAGCCAGGGTGGTGAGCCAGGTGCAGGCCTTCCAGGAGTCGGTGTACCCCTACAGCCCCGAGCGCCAGCTGCAGGGCTACCTGCGCCGCCGCATCCAACACCTCAGTGGCTGCGACCTGCACCTCCTCGCCGCCGACAACGACGCCAACTTCCAGCAGCCCTCCGCCCAGCGGCACGTGCGCCACATCCAGGAGACGCTACGAAGGGTCCGGGGAAACTTCCAATGACCGCCCTCTTCGCCTTCTCCTCCTCCTCTTCCAGCCCCCCCCCCCCCCCCCCCCCCCCCCCCCCTTCTTTCACCGCCACCCCCCTGTGACCTCCTGTGAAGAGGCGTGTAGGCATTAATCCCATGATTTCCTTGTCGCTGTCTTCATTCTTGATACAGTTGGAGGGCATCAGTGTTTTTCCACTGTGTGAAACACATGAAAGGCAGAGTGTAGCGTTTAGAAGTGACTGCACATGCTCAGTGGGTTGTTTACCTCCTCCGGACTTGCATCCGCTTAATGTAAGTGGGTTCCTAAGAAGATATCATACGGATGGATCTTACTTGTTTTGATGTGCTTTGGCTCACCGACGGGAGTCTATGGCCCCTGAAAGAAGATGTGTTTATGTTATGTAAATTTGAGGCAACCCTTGTGAGCAGGCAAAAAGCACTGGCTGTTTTGGTCGTTTCATACATCAGCAATAAAAACGTATCTTGATCAATGCATAGCATGGCGAATAGACGTTTGGCTTCGGGCCTGTGAAACTGACAAACAGACGCACCCAAAACACAATGGGAACGCCAATAAAGCCCTCAGTGTGATCCCAAGACGGGGCATATCTGCCTGGAGACAGTCAGGACAGCCTTTTCCTGCCTCCCTTGCTACAATAAAAAGTTGTGTCTACCCATCACAATAACATTCTTAGAGATAGTTTTAAATAAGATATGGTTTGTGACAAATGTATGTGTTGTGAATAGTTTGCTATGAAATTCAAAAGCACTTTGCAACAATTAAAAACCAGCCATCACCATTGTTTAAAATGTATTCTGCTTTTGGTCCACAAACCAAATTGACTGAAATAAAAAAGTTGTCGGTGCATAAAAGTGTTAGAGGTGCATGGTTCAATATTTCAGTTTGAGCAAAGGTTATGGCTTAAATGCAAATGTGCAGGTTTAAGATAGTTATTCAATGTGGAAGAAGTGTCTATGTCCGTAAGTCTTTGCTATTTTTCTTCTTTCACCCTATTCAATGAAACAATGAACATTAACAGTCACACCAACTTTAATCGAGCCACAAATATCTTGCAAACTTTCCATTTGACCAAATAAATCTTTTTTGTGTTGACATTAAAAAATGTTCCTCTTCCACAATACCGTAGTTATGTATGCACGTGTGCGAGCGAATCTGAGTATGTATATGTGTGCGCGTGCGTGATGGTGGGCAGAGACGACAGCGAGCTGAGGAAATAGGCGCGGTATGGAGGCGATTGGCGGGACGGCCTCCTGCGTCGACAGGGGGGAGGGCCAACGATATTGTTTTCTTACTGAGATCAGCGTACAACTTCAAAGGGCCCCTGATAAAGGAGACAAAAGGCCAAGTGACCCCAGCCCTCATAGCGACTGATCGCGGATAAAGAGACAGCCTAATCTGCATTGTCAGTGCTAAACGACCCGTTTGGATGCATTGTTGTCGACTCGCCGCTGGCGATTGCATTTCCACCAAAGATTCTGACTTTGGTTGCTCATACAGTGAGTCAGATTTTCGATTTGGTCTGAAGACGCCTTTTTACAATAAGAAGGAGCAAAACAAATATGACCTCATATCCAATCCCATTTCGCCTACTTCGCATGTTTGACTGCATATGTAACCGGGTGGTAAAGATGTAGGATTAATTTCCCACTTGGTGTGTATAGTTCTCAACCATTATGTTTGATTTACCTGTTTGTGGTTTTCGTTATGAAAATAACAGTTACATGGGAATGGGATTGCGGGTGGCTTGCAACGGGTAGTGTGGCAGCCTGGTCACAGGGGGGCAGTATTTTGTATTACTGTATGACGCTGCTTTCGGTGCAGGCTGGTCAGCCGACTAAAACATGGCCGCCCATTCATTCCTATGAAAAATGTTCAATGGCGCAGGGGAACATCAAGGAGAGATTTCCTTCCGCATCACGGGCGCCTAGCCATAGATATATATAGAACACATGTTGTTCTATATATACCTATGCGCCTAGCCACGCCCTAGTGCATGACGTGCCGGATGCAGAAATATTCTCGTTATCTAGCATTGTAGCATCATATGCGAGAGGTCTGGGCGAACGCAGTCGCATGGCCATGGACGTATAAATTCATAACCCCCCCGATGAACCCCCCCACATCATCACATTGTCATGATGTGTGTGCATCTCTATATGTGATCTTAAAATTTCACCCCTCCTTTCATCTGGACAACAAATATTATTTAACAATTATTATGCCGGTTCGAAACAACAGTTGTTTCACTACGACTCCTTTCAGCTGCAGTGCAAACCCCTCCTTCTCCTGCAAAAAAATAATTAATAAAACAAAACGCTTGAGGTGTCGTTTTGAAAAGAGAAAACATACATTTTATTAGTACATGGTATAAAGATAGACACATTCCTGTTCCCCACTTGCATTGGAGTGAACGGGGATATCTACTTATGGGACTCTCGAGGGACCCGTCCACAGCCCGCTTAAACAGTTGCAATACCAGGGTTGGCCGCTGAGCACTGGTGGATTGCGGAAGTATGCACTGACACTGACTGTTCCTGGGGGCTTGAGCGGTCCCTTCTTCCACTTCGTTACCTGTGGACAACTCGTTGGTCTTGGCCTTGAAGACGTGGTTTGGCCCCGTTGTGTTGGAGTGGCCTGTTGACATATGCTGCCGGTTGTTGCTGTATAAAGCACGTATATGGCGATACCAGTGAGTATTTGTGGTGGATGACCGTGTTTGCATTGGATGTCCGGGGATTTTGGGCGCCAGTCGCCAACGTGGGGGTTCGGTGGGATTGAGATGTGGCACCAAGCGGTGTGTTTTTGAACTACAGTGTCGGTTAACCATCTCTAATATTTTGGAGATAATTCACCCGAGTCGACATTAACGACTCGGGTGAAATAAGTCAGCTGGAAACTACGGTAGGGTCCACTTGGCTTAGTTCAAGTTTGCTGAAATGTATATACTAATTTAATGTGTAATCCAGGGTTGCCAACAGTCACGCCCCTGGCGTGACTCTCACGCTTTCAACATCAATCTCACGCTGTCACGCACACGCAAGAAATGTCACGCCAAAATAAAAAATACTCCCGTTCATTTTCTGCGGGAGCAGACTAACAGCTGTAACATCTGCCTACCTACAACGTGATCACGGCAGTATTCTCTGATCGTTGATTCGCTGAAAACCACGCACCTGATACTAAGTTGCGTTTGAAAAGGTCAGAGAGAGTTCAGAGCCGGAGTCGGAGCCCACTGATGCGCGTTTGGGGATGGGTCGGTCGCGACCGATCCGTTCACAACCAACGAATCCCGAACGTGAACGACAAGAACTTGTTCCCAAAAACAAGAAGAACTGGTTCTTTGATTCTTTCTTTTTTAACATAAAACAAAAATATGGTCACGTAAATAAAATATACAAACGAACAGAGCTTCGTCTCCCCGCCACCTTATATCGATTAAGTCTACAACGTTCTCAAAGATTCAGCCAATGAGAGGTAGCGATGGTGTTGCCATGGCACCTGGGTAAACAAATGACAAGGTGGTACCGTCGAATTTGCGCGCTTTCTCTGTCTGACGTATCTTGGGTCATACCATTCGACGTGGGGCCACTAATATATCCCCCTACATTTCCGAAAATAGACTTGACCTCCATCTGTTTATTGGATAACCGCATTTCCCAATCCCATGAGCCTTTTCTCCATTCTACGTCAATTCAAGAACAAACAAAGAAATTAAACTGCAGTTCGTATTTTTTATTTATGACCATGAAAGCTCTGTAATGCCTGAATTATGAAGAATTAAATGTAAAGTAAAATAAAAATTATAAATATAAAACCATGAATGACCTATAGAGAGTAAGCAAGTGGTATAAATATTGGTGGGACGTTTGCCTACACAACATAGTATATCTTGTCGATTTTCACGGGGGGTAGAGCCTAGCCCAGGGTATATCTTGGAATACTTGAGAATCGGGCTAGTGGCACTTTTAAATTCCCCAAATGATTCAAGGTGGCCCAGATTGTACATTTTGAAAAAGCGTTTCCATTCTTTAACTTTTTTTCATAGATGAGGGTTTATACTAAACGAGGACTATTTTGTATAAAACATTTTTTTAGGGTTATGGGTCGTCCAAAAAATTAGCCGCTCACACTAATATTTTAGAGTCTCACTCCAGCCAAAGTCCCAAAGTTGGCAACCCTGTGTAATCAGTCATTTAAAGTTTTGAATATAGTGATTTGTTTGTGTTAGTGATGAAATTTGTGTGTAACAGATGTTATTTTATATTTCCTGTTTACAATCCATACCACTACCGTATTTCTCTGGCATTTACTTTATTCATATATTATATAATTCGTAGAGTGAAAGTGAAGCGCAACTGTGAGCACTGTGAGCATACAAGCTAGTCTGTTAAAGTAAATATTACACTCACAGGAGTCACAAGAACAAAAACGATGTGTTCTACAGTAAATTAATTCTACAAAAACCCTGAAAGTCAATGTGTCCTGTGTGGCAATCAAATTCCATGTGCTACATAATTTGGTACCAGGAGTGGGGTGTAGCCAGGACAAATCAATTTTTATCTTTGTAGCCTACATTCCACTCCGGGTGTAGCAAGAGCAAATCTATTTTGGCAACAGTGTGTTTAATTTTTAGTTGAGTAAATATGGTAGTGGTAAAGACTCCAGGTACTTTGGTGATTGAGTCGGTGAGGCCAGCCTGCGTGGAGGGGTTGAGCAGCGGGAGACGCACTGCGGTTCCCGGGTAGAGACGATTCATCGGTACCAGAGCATCTGAGCAGAGGATTCACAAACTTCAGCTGTAAAGGACATTCAGCAGGACTTCAGTTACAGACTGTCTTCACAGTATCCTTAATCCCTAAATTTTGGACTGTTGTTTCACCTTATTACCGGACTGCATAGACCCAAAGGTATCATCATGTCGAGTGATTCAGAAGAGGGTACTGAAAATGTCCAGCCAAGCCAGATTCCAGGTATGTCTAGCGAGGCTACAGGAGAAATCCTGGGTCATTGGCATGATCTCGCCATATTGCAAGATGAGCTTTCTCGGGTTAAGGCTGAAACAAGGTCTCAGAGGCTAAATGGTAATCCCACACCAACACGTTCGTACATCTAGTTCCAAGATATGTCACATCCAACCATTTAGTGGGGGGGAGGGGGGTACAGATGGGAGATCAGTGGAAGAGTCTATTGAAGAGGATGAGAGGGTCTTGAGGTCCAGAAAGTAGTCTAAAAACCGATTCATACCTCTGGATCCAGACCAAATTCGTCCGTCTGTACCAAACGTTGTCTCCGGGATTACCCTTCATACCTCCGTCCGGTTTCAGCGTTGTTATTGATGTTGCGCAATACATCCTCTAGAGGGCAGTGACTCGTCTCACAAATTACCGGCATCGATAATCGCAAACCTGGCATCTGTAGATGAGATGATTTTGCTTTGTGTCATCCATATCGGCCAAAAAAAAGGTGCAAAAAGTGTAGGCCTACACGGCGGTGGGATGTGACACCCCTCACCAACCCGCAAATTCTCCTAAAAATGTTGCGCCATTTTTAATTGACCAGTTACAACTCATCGCTAAAGCAGGTGAACAATAAAATAAAGGTCAGGTATATAGTATAATCTAAGAATAAAACGTTAAATACTATATCTCTCAGATATTATACTACTCTCTTTTTCGCGACTATACTGCCGCCACGATTTCCGTTGGTATTGCTCCGTTTCTCCCGGAGCACTCCGGATTCTTAAACTTCGAGGCGACGGACCCACTGACGGAGAAAACGACCTCCGGGACCTGACGAAACAGTTCCTATCCGTATTTACCGTAGGGTATGAATGGGCCTTAAATCTATTCAATGCATTTGCAAAGTGTCGGTAGTGGCCTTGAACTTGGTTAGGATGCTATCCCTATCCTATTTGTCATAATCGCGTGGTCCTATTTATCAAGTTCAGCTTTTGCACATTTTATTTTACATCTTATCTTTTTGTGAAATTAATTAATAATAATACATTTAATTTAGAGGCGCCTTTAAAGGCACCCAAGGTCACCTTACAGAGCATATATAGATGTATGTATGTATGTATGTATGTATGTATATATATATGTATGTGTGTATATATATATATATATATATTAGGGCTGTACCGATACGCGTTTCCAACCGAAAATCGCGATACTCAAAGCCACGATCCTGTCTCGCGGTGTGAGAAGGCAGAAGCGCGATATGCCCTTTCTAACTCTTCGGTCAAATTGTCAGATTGAAATTTGCTAATAATTTGTCTAAATAATAGTCTGCTGACAGCGCCCCCTCCTATCGATGCCGTAAATATGTGACGAGATGCCCTCTCTGTGATCACAGCTCTCCGTGGCTACGGATGATTGCATTTCTCCACAGCCGTCGAAGTCCTCATATGCGATATGAACGACATTTATCCAGAGTGGGCCAAGCGCGAAAAAAAATTGCCTGTGTGATCCTGTCTCTATTGTTTTGTGTGACTTGACTGGCAGTTTGTCTGCTTATAGGTCGGAATGAAGCGGCCACCGATTATTGCCAGGATGGGTACTTTATTCTACCGGACTCGTTCGCTTCTTCACTAGACACACGCGCTACCGCTCGCTCTCCTCGCTCGTCCACTCACTCGCTGACGTCACTCACACACGCATACGCACACTGCCATTCTCGCGCATACTCATATGCTACTCGTAACACAATGCCTCGTTATTGCGACGTTCATGTTTTTCCTCATCTATTGAAAGTTAGGCTATTAAACATGTTGCATTCTATACGGCCTGATTATGTCATTATTTAAGCTACATAGCCTAATAAGAAGCGCTAATAAGGATATTTGAATAAACCAACCAAACAGTTAAAGGGGTCCTATTATGCCTACCAGCAAAAAGCATCCTCTGACTGCAATCTTTGGTTATTTCTTTATTAATTTAGCTATACTTTAATAGTATTCTTTCGGTTCAAATCTGTTCAGTGTTCCAAATTATTTGTTATTAAATGTTACATAAAGATAATTGGTATTTAAGTGTTGTTTAAATAAAATGCTTTTTAAATTTAAAAGAATCGTGGGATGTATCGAACCGTGGGTCAAAAATCGTGATACAAACCGAATCGTGAATTTCTGTATCGTTACAGCCCTAATATATATATATATATATACTACTACATATATATACTACTACATATATATAATTATAGATAATCTGGCCCTGTATGGAGGACAACAGGTCCCATAAGAACAAGGTTTACTTGTAGTCAAAGCTTCTACAGGCCTCCCAGAGACCAGCCGGCACTTGGATACAGAGTAACGCCAAAACATTGTCAGGTGTTGAAATTGTTGACTCCTTTATTCCTCAGCAATGTCCAATGTTTATGAGACACCGCCCCCCCCAACCGTTTTCTGAATTTGGCCTAAAAATTTAATGTCTGATCGTTTTCAACCAAAACCTGATTATTGAATTGTAATCTTTTATTGTATTATATTTCTGCAACAGCAGAGACTTTGCAGAGTCCAATTGTTTTTCTTAAAATGCACGGTCAGACTCATGAATGATTGCATGGTTCGACTGGACCATAGGTCTCTCGTAGTTGGATAAATTGTGATATCCTCCAGCTGCTTTGTAACTTTTGTACGAGTATTGTTGTAAAGATGGGGTAGGGCAACCTCAGCAAAATATTTTCGGATCGGTAGCTAGTATTTGGGGTCAAGTGTGTTTGTGATGCATTCCGATGAACCAAGCTTCTCCACGGTGTATATGGGCGACATATCTTTGGCGATATGAAGCACCACCGCATCGTTTATATTTTTCGACTTGCCCCTTTCTACTCGCAGCTAATGTTAACTGCTTCTTAGCAGGTGTTTTGGGGCTCGTAGTGCCACACACATGTCCCACTCGGCTGCGTGCCTCAGTTTAAGAGGTTGGGATATATTTATTCTGCTGCTGCTTTGGGTTGACACAGACTTTAGGCAAACTCTACATCGGACAGTGGTTTGTTCAATGTTGGACGCTGCAAACCCCAACCACTTCCACTCGACTGCGGAGAAGGTGCCTTTTTTTGCAACAAAATCCTCACATTTTTCAGCGCATGCTGCCATGTTGATATTTTTCTTTTTCTGAAGAGAAGGGCGTTACAATGAACTACGGGACCTCAGAGAAGGGGAAGTTGTGGCACTACCGTTAATACCCGATTAGAATAGATGGTTTTTAGGATTACAATGGCCTCCCCTCCTCAATCATACTGTACGTGAGCGTAGGGCTGTGCGATATGACCAAAATATCTTATCCCGATATAGATCATTCATTATCCCGATAACGATATACATGAAGATATAGCACATTTTCTATTAATTCAATGAATAAATAGTATATATATATTAAATCACCACATGGAAAGGCCTATTTCGTATTACATTTTGAATTATATACTCAACAAATAAAGGTAACTTACTCGTGATTATTTTTCTCCTTTTTATTTAGAACCTTTGTGCAAATTTTCAATTAAGCATGTAACAAAATATACAATTAATGTATAAAAAGGTAAATAGAAAACACTTCAACTAGGGCTGTCACGGTTGAGGAATTTTCACCGCGGTGAAGACAGGGGGCGCAATATCGCGGTATGCGATATTATTGCACAATTTTTTTCCCGCAAAGCACGGCCTCTTGGGGCTTATTGCTTAATTTAAAAAAGGTTATTAAAAAAAAGACGAGGCAATTTTATACACTTCTTATTTATTGAATGCAGATCAAAGGGCGGTAACGGCACAGATGCAAATTGTTTCTCCTGATTGAACTAAAAAACTAAATTCAGGAGAAGGCTGAACGTTTAAATGCATAAAATAAAATAAATAATAAATAAATAAAATAATTGCCCGTTTTTTTTTTTTTAAATTAAGTAGCCTATACAAAATAAGAGAAACCAGGCACTACAATTTCACATTCACACACACACACACACACACACACACACACACACACACACACACACACACACACACACACACACAGGGCCGTCGGACTGCGGGGACTGCGGGGACAGTTGTGGGGGGGCCCAAGGCAGAGGGGGGGCCCATGACCAAAAACAAAAACAAAAAAAAAAAAATATTTTACACATTTTTATTTTTTCTTACCCCTTCCCCCCCCGTCAACAATCACTCCGGACCCCCCCCCCCCCCCCCCCCCCCCCCCCCCGTCAACAATCGCTTCCCCGTCGTCGTCGTCGTCCCCCCCCCCGTCGTCGTCGTCGTCCCCCGTCAACAACTTGGCACAGGGGGGTCCATCAGTACCTATAGTATAGGGGCCCAGGATTTGGTGCTACGGCCCTGCACACACACACACACACACACACACACACACACATAGGGCGATGATTTATAACTCGGTCATGTCCTTGTTACGAGCAAGGAAAACCAGCATGTTAACCTTATGCGGTTTGAGACAGGATCTGAGAGGGGTGACAACATTTCCAGCGACACTGAAAACCCTCTCGGATGGTGTGCTTGTTGCGCAAATACACATGTACTTGCGTGCCACTTTGGAGAGCAAGGGAAATCTCTCCTGGTTGTTGCACCACCATGCCAGGGGGTTGTCATTAGAGTCGATGGGTTCCTCCTGCAGGTAGCGAGTGAGCTCCAGGTCGGCTCTGGCTCTCTTCGGGACGGTTGCAGACGTGCTTGTCCGTGACTTCAGCAGGTCTCCGAGCATTCTTTTTTTGGTTGGTTGTGGCACCGCTGTCTGCGCCAAGGACTCTGGCTGGTCAGCAGCTGACGCACTGGCACCGCTCTCTCTGTCTTCCGTGTCCAACATTTCATTGATCAGCGCGCACTTTGTCTCCTCCTCCGCATACTCATCAAAATTGTTGCCCCGATATCTTGGGTCCAGCAAGCAGGACTTTGCCAAAGTTGCTTGTAGAGCAGCTGGTCTGTACTTCTCCTCGAGAACACTGCACATCTTCCGCTTGATGTCTGAGGTCAGAGTGGTGTCCTCGTCTGATGGTTTTAAGACATCTTCCGTGAGGAGTTTCAGGACAGGTTTAATTGATGAGACCGTGACGTAGTTCTCGCCAGACAGCAGATCCGTAAAATCAGCCGCTGGCTTTAACGCCGCGTTCACCGACTCCAAAACGGCAATGTCCTGCCAGCTGGGGATGAGATGCTGATGCCGCCGATCATCCAAAACTCGTTTTATGGCGGGGATTTGCTCCAAGACTCGGTCCACCATTTTTTGTTTGGAGCCCCATCTTGTTGGACAGTCCTGCATGGACGGAGTAATATAATTTTTGAACTGAAATAACACCAGCTTATTATTCTTTTTTAAATAAAAGTCAACATTTACCATTATTTTTCGTTTCAGTGTATTTTTTTCTAAAAGAAAAATATTTTTTAAGCATCTCAAAAAGCAAATAATCACAGCAAGACGGGAAAGTAGCCTGTCGGCTGCAAGTGCGTTTCAACTAGGTGTTTATTTTGACAAATCATAATATGGAGGCTCAATGATAGGCCAATTGTGTTATTAAGTGGACTTACCATTATGAGTACGTGCTGCGGGGTTTGAAGCTCCGCTTGCGCTTTCGCCAGATCCCTCCTCTTCAGCAAGCTCTGGGAGAACACACCCAATAAGGTGTGGCATTGGCCCATTGCTCGCGATGTGCGATCTTTAACGCTTGTCATTGCGTTTGTCACTGCCAAGTGTAGATTGTGTCCGAAGCAGTTCAGCCACGTCCAGCCCAATTGTCTCACTGCTGCCACGATGTTTGCCCCGTTATCTGTCGTTACGCACGCCAGCTTCTTCTCATCCAGGGACCACTCATCAAATGCATAAATTGGCTGGTTCCCCCTTTTCATTTGGCTGAAAGCCGAAATGCTCCCAAAGGGACGAGGTACAATTTTTTTTTTGATACGAGTGCTGCCATTCTTTCATTCATTCACTTTTTTTTAGACGTTTGTTTTGGCGGGAGCAGGTTACTACTAACTAAATGAAGTAAGGAATAATCACCGAGAGGCCGGGCAATCGTCTTGGGCGGTAACCTTCCGCGAGCCGGGCATATCAAACTGTTTATTGACCTGCCTTGAGGTGATTATTCCGTTTATTCTACTTCGCGCCGGCCAACATAATAAAACAATTTATATACTTTCATAATTAGCCTTTTTCTTATTCGTATTGCATGCTTATTAAATGTATGCTCTGTTTAAGTTCATCTCCCTCGAAAAGTAGTTCCCTTTAGAACTACGGTGAATAACGTTAGCTCAACTGTAGGTAACGCGTTTCTATAGCAACCACACAAGGTTGTGCTCAGTCAGCAGCAAGTAGAACCGACAAGTCAGCGGGCAATATGCCGGATTAATGCACCCCTCCCAGCCAATCAGAATCGAGCATTCTTAAATGAAGTAGAGTAATGAACGTTAATGAATGGGCAACGCACGTTTCATTCTAGAATTCCACGGTCAGTTTCATGAACGCGCAACCCGCACCAGGTCATATGCGGTGATCGCGATGGCCCATTATCTACCGCGGTGTGCTCTAAATATCGCGATATTTCATTTTTGCGATTATTGCGACAGCCCTAACTTCAACTATAGTTGCAAACAAAATATAGGCCTAAAATGTGAATATGGTCAAAAATATCAAAACCAACCATATAATACTCGGATTTGTAGCAGCAATGTATGTAGCAATGTAAATTAATGCTGTAATTCATTTGGATGGTATGCTGGTAGCAAATCTCCCAGCTTTCTTGTGGCATTTCACTGAGGCATGCCCCCTTTTGGTCGTACTATCTCGTCGCTTTGAAAGAGCGAGTTCAGTGAGGCCGACTTTACTTCTCGTCAACAAAAATGGCTGCGCCCCTAAAGAGATTTAATTTCTTTGTATTTGTATCACGTTGGTCATTTTAATGTAGATTTTAAATGCTCTTACACACTTTTTAATTACATTGCTAATCTATGCCGGTCACCAATTTATGCATTGCACATTCTTGCTGTGCGTGCAATACAATGCAGTGTTTCCCCCAGTAAATGTCTTAGTCAAGGTGGTCAAGGAGCAGGGGGGGGGGGGGGGGTTGTGACATCAAGCTTTTTTAAATTCAATTAAAAAAGCTTGATGTCACGACCATTGTTGTGAACACCGATGCATTATTAATCTTTATTTTTACACCTGATGGAAGTATGTTTTCTATCCCTACGAGAGTTTTCTACTTTGTTAATGCATAATAATTATGCATTTTTTTTGATAATTTTTTTTATTTTATATACATTGGTAATCAAGGCGGGGCCCTATTGTTGATAAGGCGGCCGCCTTAACAACACAGTGCTGGGGGAAACACTGCAATGTAAAGTTGTGGTTGTTTTCGATCTGGTTTGCTAAAGAGGCTAATGTAGCTAACAATGAGCCAATGAGAAACGGGAAAGAACAAACAAAATAAATATATCATCCGGTTAACTTCAATACATTTCTGTAAACCTTTCTAAAGAGGTTATTGGTGTTTGAGTCTGTTGAGGTTAACTGTCTGCGCCTCAGCATACTTAGCAAAGTACGGTTTTCTGGTCTGTGTCAGACTTTTCATACCCAAACGAACCACTTCCATGTGACCGAAGCCCCTATTTTTAGGTACGAGCTCCTCGTTTTGTCTTGGCTGGTCTGAGTCCTTCTCTTGTTCGGAATTAACCCGTTCTGTGTCACGTTCACTCTCCATGTTTCTTTGTGTTGCCTTCATGTGCCATGTGGAAGAACGAAAAGCGTCGTCCAAAGACGAAAAATATTGCCGTAAAGAGTGTGAAGACAAAATAAACGATGGAGCATAATGTGAAACGATAGACGTTTTTTATTTCGTCACACAAAATATACCGTCATATCGCACAGCCCTACGTGAGCGAGTTGATTCCTTCCTTGGCCATGTTCTTTCTGGTGTGTGCCAGTCGGTTTAACCTCTGAGGGTTTGGGCTCTTTCTTCTTGTCCCGGTTGTGTCGAATCATTCTGCATTTTCCCACCGTGCCACTGGCCCGAGAGATGAACATGCCTTTCATGGATAACCTGTTGTAGATGTCATCGTCTTCGCCAGAGCAACTTGCTGACATAGTGTACGTCCACAATGTCACTCCTCATTCCTCCACGGGGTACTCGCTATATTCTCTGCTTTTTTAGGTACAGCCACATCTCCCCGTTGCTGCAATAACAGGACGTGAGTGTGTTTCAGACAGGAAACCGGACTGGTTGACTTTTCATCAGGAGAGACTTAAGACATATGAGAAAGCGAGAGTCTACTCAGAGCAGAAGGTGTGGTGGATAAACCACATTTAACACTTTAACAAAATAAGAGTTTGAACAGTCTGAAGCATGAAAGATAAAGACTTCTTTATTATTTGCGAACAAGTGAGAACAAAGCCTAGTTGGTTTGCAAAGAACTGAAGAGCCAGGGCCCCTACCTATTTCCACATTCGGCCCATACATTAACCATATGTCATTACCTCTTCCCATGCATTCTTCCCCTATGTCAAGGCTGTCTTACTGCACTGTTTACCAGCTCCCATCACATATGGAACATGTCATCAACGCACATTAAAAAGGTCAAGCCTGGAGTCATTCCAGAGGCTGTTGTACTAGAGGGAGGGTTGTGCAGTGTATACCCAATGTTTCTCTGCACTTATTGGATTCATATTGCGTGTAGGCAAGATAATAATAACATATAATTTAATGTAAGAGTAAAATTCTCCCATAAAGGCAGCTGAGAGAATCGCGCTGCAAAAGGAGAAAGTGTATTGTCCTCCTGTGGATATGTTTGGAGACTTTTGTTTGCTTTAGCTTTCTGCTGAATCTCATATATATTGCACTTTTTTTTTTTTTGCCTTTATTTTACGTATCCGTCTTTTATTATTTCATTTTATTGTATGGCTATGTTTCTATAAGTAGCACCTGGAGTCTGCCTCATGTATGCTATTTACAGTTTTTCTCAGTCACTTTGGTACATTTCTAAGATCAGAATTGAAATTTGCAAAGCAGTAAGTGCATTTCCCAAAACAATGCGTTCAAATAGCAAAACACCATGGATAACCTGCAAAAGCCAGTCTCTTGCTCAAAATCCTTAGTTCATCTCTCAAAAGTAAATATCTGTTTCAATGAACATGTCAGTGCCATCAGAATGACAAGTCCTTGTGTCATTGTCTACGGATAAGAGTCAAATTGCTTAGTCATGTTGTCAATATAACAGTGTACTCTGGAGGGATGTTCTGATGTAATCTGTGGCTAAAGTTTTGAAGACAATTATTGTAAATTGTAAGTTACACTTTAGTGTATGTGGGAGATTGATTGCAAGAGACTGTACAAGATTCACATTTAAGATGTTACTATAATTTATTGACAGACCATGTCATTGTGATACAGAAAGGAAAAGACAACACTGCATAGCACAAAGAAAAAAACAAAATTAGAAATGTGAACATAGGATAATCTCCTTAGGGAAAACGGTACATGCAGTACTGTAGGAATTACAGTGCAGTCTTCCTACACCTCCCGACGTTCCTGTCTGTTGGGCCAAAAATTCTCATCCACATCACAACGAATATCTTCTCTTGCGATGCCGCGTGGAAAGAATCTTTTAGAGTGTCGTATCAAGCCTCTGCAGGCATCTGCTGTGATGTCATCACACACTGCATCCATGGCAGCCAGAAGGGTCATCTGTGTATGTGGCTGGTGATCATAAACTTTCCATCTCCATGCTGAGAAAAATTCCTCAATGGGATTAAGGAATGGAGTAGGGTGCGAGGAACTCCATCAGCATCCTGTTGTGGGTTGCAAACCATTGCCTGATGATGTTGGAGTGATGGAAACTGACATTGTCCCAAACTATCACGTACTTTGGCAAGTCATCTCCAATCTGACCCCTCTCTGGTTCAGGGATGAGATCCCTGGAGAGTGTCTAAAAAGGTGACAAGACGCTCTGTATTGTATGGCCCAATAAGGGGAATATGCGCAAGCACACCATTCTCGTAGATAGCAGCACCCATAGTTATGTTCCCGCCCCGTTGGCCTTGCACATCAACTGTAGCTCTGTGGCCGATGATATTCGACCACGCCTTCTGTGTTTCGTAAGGTTGAATCCAGCCTCATCTACGTAGATGAAGTTGTGCGTTGGTTTACTTGCTTCCAGTTCCATTGCATGCTATATCCAGAAGACACAAAATTTGTTTTATGAATTACATGCATTTTTATTTTGGACAAGATACAGTTACATCAAATGTATACAGCACATATTGCATCTTCTTTTCTACAGCCATAGCAAATGTGTAAAGGTCACACTTACAGTACTGTATATCACTATACGATGTTGTACTGTTTACTGTGAGGTAAAGTTACTGCATGCTCATACATGTTTTACCTGTACATACTGGTAGTGCAGCTCCTTCAATCTTTCACCATTTCTTTCAAATGGAACATTGTACAGCTGCTTCATACTCATTTGGTGTCTTTTCAGCACCCTGTCAATGGTTGAGATGCTGACTGTTTGGATGTTTTCAAAGATGTTGTTGTCCTCTATAATGGCACTCTTTATCTCCCTTAATCTTCTGGGATTGTTTTCTACAACCATGGTGCAAATAGCCTGCTCTAATGCCAGTGTATGTATAGAAATATGCTTGACATATTATGACAACTTGATCAACCATTTTGCATGTAAAGACTTATGCAATGAACTAATAACTAAATGTCTATTCCATAGATAAGCCATTACAATACATTTTGATCAACATGACGTAAGCAATTGATAATGTAGGAAAGAAAAGAGAATTGTACATAATCATGTGCATGGATGTACCAAAGCATTTGCAACGTGTTCAAATAAATGAGAAACTGTTTTTTTCATGTGCACAAGTCAGACACACTGATGTGAAGATTGAACAGGTAGTTTTGAGAATTTCAATTCTGATCTGAGAAATGAACCAAAGCAACGGAGAAAAACTGTAAATAAAGTTGTCCTGCCTTGCCTTGACTATGGAGCACTTATATGGCATATCAGTGACTGAGTATTTGTGGTGGATGGCGGTGGTTGCATTGGGATTTTGGGTGGGGTGTTAAATTGAGATGGAACACGTGGTGTGTTTGTGAACTGCAGTGTCAGTTAAAAATATCAAATCTAATGGAGAAAACTACTAGGGTGAAATAAATCCGCAGGGAACTACGGTAGGGTCCCCAATTATTTCAGGCTTGCTGAAATGTAAGCCTTATGTCATTTAATGTGTGATGAGTCATTTAATTTTTTGCATTATAAAATGATCCGTATTTCCCGTTTACTGCAATACCACTCACGTTATTTTTGTAGCCTATTTACTTTATTTATTATGTCATTCGTCGAGTGAAAGTGAAATGCAACTGTTGAGCACTGTAAGCATCCAAATTATATTCTGTTTAAGGATATATTACACTGTCGTAAGAACGATGTGTTCTACAATAAATGAATGTTACAAAAGTCATTGTGTCATGCATTGCATCTAATTCCACGGGCTACACATATATTACCTCTATGCGTTCCACGGGCTTCCTACCAGCTTGTTTTGACTTATTTACATTTGAACCAACCGACAATCAGGCCTAATTGTGTTGCTACTGTAAGTTCTTTGATCTGAGCTTACTGTCAGATGCTGGCTGTTGGTCGCTGGCGCCTCTGCCCAGCGGGAGGGGGGGGGGGGGGGGGGGGGGGGGGGGGGTGGTCGAAGACGTGTCAATACTTACTGCTGCATTGCGTGCTTTCGATTTATATTTGATTGAATAACTGTTTGAGATTATTTTTAGATTCCAGGGGAAATATTACCGTGATATGATCACAAAAAACGTCCTCGCCTGTTTCCTGGTGAGATCTATGGGCATCAAGGCGATGTCAGACCATTGTTTTGACCTTCGCCCACTTTTATAAAAGCCTTGTGTTATTAGGCTATAGAGCCTTACCTCAATCCATCATATTATTTTTATAATATTTTAATTTTAATGAAAGTTCTCTTATTTTAACTCCGTCATAAGCCTATATAGTCAGATTTTTAATCGTAATTATGATATACTTTCTTCTGAAAAAGACGCAGCATTAATGTTTTAAACAACCTACAGTTTGTAGAGGTATTGGACCTGGAATGGGTGTATGAAAAAAGGGTCGAAAGTGCCCCATATGGGGTCTCCACCTCTGCTTTACGCACAGCAATTTCGATGGTGCACCCGCCGTTTCTGTCCGGCCGCCGAATGTATGAGCTCAAGGGGTTCTCACAGACTCGGTGGCGCCAGGTCTTCACACATTCACAGGAAATGTAAAGACTTCAATAACGAGCCATTAGCCCTAATCATTGGAATCGATTGGGTGTTAACGTCCCTTTGCAAATGCAAATGAGTGTGAGGGCCCGGCCTACAAATACCCGCTCCTCGGTCCCCACAGGCACAACACGCCACGGTGTCTTCTGTGTGGAGCTTTATTCCCCGAGTTACACAGTCTACAAACTCTCTGCAAGTATGGTCAAACACTTCTCCGTCGACTGGATGGCCCAGAGCAGCACTCCTTCAAAGCGAATTGACGAGCACAAGGATTTAACGTCCCCTGTGATACCTCACGTCCGCTGCATGGTGCAGCCTCGCCAACCGTCATCCTATGGCAAGGATTATCTCCAACCCAAACCTAAGTCCTTAAAAACGGCTGAGCGCGCGGATCCCAACGATGATATCAGCTTGGCTTCACCTGCACGGTCCACAAGCTGTGTTTCACCAAGTAAGTTGATATTCTGGTTAATTTCCAATCAAAACATATCCAGTAGGCTACTCTTCATTTGTGTGTACGTGTGATCTGAACTTGCAAACGCAGATTTCTAACAGTGTTTTTGTATTTTTATTATCAGTTTCTGAAATCAGCGGCTACTCTTCTGGTTACGAGAGCGAGGCCGGCCTGTCAGAGTGTCCCTCTGTGGAGGAGAGCAGCGAGGCCGACCGGGACGGGGCCCTGCAGCGGCGCCTCCGCACCAAGTTCACCCCCGAACAGATCAACAAACTGGAGAAGATATTCAACAAGCACAAATACCTGGATGCAGGGGAACGACTAAAGACTGCACAGAAACTTAACCTCTCCGAAACTCAGGTAACTATCATTTATAGCAAAAGCCAATGTATTTGTTTCTTTATTATTACCAATGATCTATATTTTTTTTATAAACGGAGCTTGCTGCGCACTGACTAACAAACTTTCTATTGGTTGATTTCTTCAGATTCGAACCTGGTTCCAGAACAGGAGAATGAAGCTGAAGCGAGAGGTGCAGGAGGACATGCGCGCGGAGTACTTTGCGCCTGCGCTGTCGCCCCTGATACAGTGCCACGACTTCGCCGGACAGCGCTTTCAATATCCCCATCACGCCGGTCTGGCGATGTACCCCTCGATGGGCCAACAGCTCCAGGCTCTGACCCCACAGCCCATCATCTCTTACCAAGTGCCCTATCATATGGCGGCCACCAACCCACGGTTCTACTAGAACCCGAACTGTGAATTTATTATTCGACGGAAACACTTAGGCTAGGATACAGGAATATATGTGCAATGTGAACGTCTTCTTTATTTTTATTATGTCATTTCATGTACAGTTGTAAAATTATATAAGCCCATCTCGAGTAGGCCTACATGCCCTAAAGAAATATATTTATATTTAAATAAAAAACATTTTATTGCAAAAATTGTTTTGAGTTTCCTTTTTATTGTTGTCTTGTTCAGAACATTTATATTCAACGCAATAGGCCTAAAGACTGATATAGGCCTAAAGACTGGTATAGATGCTTGTTTTGTTCGTTAAGATTAGATCATGCTTACCTTATTCAATTTGTGAAAGTTATTCTGCATCAGTAAAAAGTTCTGCGGCAGTAAAATGAGAGGGGGTAGTCATTTTTCCCGCATGAAGCTCTTATCTTGAGTCATTCAGATCCCCTGATTTAATCCCCTGCCCCATCCATATTATAGCGGCGCAGAGATATTATGTTAATTATGTGGTTCAACAAACTCATAGAATGGATTAAATCACAGACTAGACTGCAGACTTTGCGATGAGTTAACTATAATGTGCCGTCGTTGAATATTCGCCAAAGTATAAACCAAACTAATAACATTTGGTGAGGGGTCGTTGGGCTGCTCCTCACCCGTCAGCCCACAGTCTCCCAGCGGCCCCCTGGTGCGCTTTTATATGCGCGGCGTCTAATTCTGTTTGTCCCCGGCGCTGCACTTCAAAGGAGGCTAACGGGGAGATCATGGTCAACAATTAGCCTAAATTAAGTCCTGCATTGATGAGTTTACACTTACTGTAAGGTCCCTCCGGCCTGGCTCCAGAAAGTCTGGGCCATTGTGTGCCGGCCAGAATCAGGTCTGATCCCTGCGGTTTGAAGTTGTGGTCACAAAACGTCTGCGACGGTGTGAAGATAGGCTAATTGCTTTGGCCAAACGCCTTGAAGTGGACCAGATGAAAGCTTATCCATTATTTTTTATAAACACACAGGTAAGCCAGGCTTAATCATTCATGCACGCACACACGCAAACGTCCAGCACACACAATTTCCTTTTAATAATTTAATTAATAATAATGCCTATTTGGGCCTGTCTTCCTCCAAATATACAGGATACGAGGTTTAACTGAAAAAAAGACTATCCTTAGATTAAAAAATGAATCCTTATCGTCATCATTTTGATGACACTGTAAGTGGGATTACTCTTATTTGTGGTCTGCGGGGCTGCAGTGCTGCAGAGTCGCCTCAGCAAATGTCCTTCAAATTAACATGTCAACAAACATCAAACACACGGTTCTCACTTTCTGTTTAGGCCTTCTGGCGCGGGGACTCTCACACTTAGCGAGACACGCACAAAGGCTTCAGCCACAGTGGGAGGCTGTCTTTTAGAAAACAGGCGAATTCAAGATGTGACAGCGAATAGCCTAAATGATAATGAAATTGTATGTGTGTACAATAGTAAAAACATTTCTTGAATACGACTGTTGTTGTTTATAAACGGCAGAAAGAAACATTTGTGTTTGATTTGTATTTAATTAACCATAATTAGAGTGAATTCTAAACAACCCGCCCAACATAATCTCCGAGCAGAATGTAGGCTACGTCCCCATCACATGTGAAGTGAGCGCAGCAGCATTAAACGGATCCTGCTCTAAGTCACTCATGTGCTGATCATAATTTCCCCCTCCGATCCCCGCCCACTGATACTCAGACCTGCTGGCGCCTAAACCTATCAGCCAGCCGTGAACGTGAGAAAAAAAACATAAATGCAGCCCCTATTACCTTCAATTACAACGACTATCGAGCTTTTATCGCTCTGTTGTGATCCTTTCGCATATATGCAAATAAAGCCATGTGCCCCTCCTATATAGCGGCTAGGAGCCGACCCACAGGGGCACCCAGGCCAGACACTACCAGGACATCATGGCAAACTTCTCCATTGAATGGCTATCCAAAAGTTTTTATTCAACGCACAAGGAAACGGAGGTTAAGAGAACCCGTCTTCGAGATCCACCTAAACCCGGGACTTATTCAAGTATTGAAGTGCTTTCCAACGCCCCGGCGGACAGCTATTCTCCGACCTCGCCGAACAGTAAGTTATTGTGATTTCTTGTTGTTTTGGGATGATCTAGCAATCGTTCATAGCCTGTAGCCTATTTATCCTTGTAAGGGCCTGCCCTAAGATCGGAACAATTGTAACTAAAGGTCTGTTTCCTCCTCAACAGATAGCTGTGGCTACACGTCGGGCTCCGAGAGCGAGCAGGGGGAGGACAGCGAGGGGGAGGCCGGCCTCCGCAGAATGAGGACCAAGTTCACATCGGAGCAGATCAACAGACTGGAAGACACCTTCGGCCGGCACAAGTACCTGGGCGCTACGCAGAGGAGGAAGATCGCCGAGAAGCTTAGCCTATCTGAAACTCAGGTAAATAACAGCATGGCTGTGAACCAGTGGGCCGGGTCTATTGGCCGGGTTTTTGATTTTGATCTGGCTTTTAATCGAGATTTGTAGTTTATAACGTTTTTGAACTTTTTGCTCCATAGGTGAAGACCTGGTTTCAGAACAGACGGATGAAGTTGAAGCGAGACCTCCAGGACTCGCGCCCCGAGTTCTTCACTGCTCCGCCGGGTCTACTACCGCCTTTTCTGTACGCGCCCGCTCCTGCGTTTCAGCACCACCCGCTCGGCGGTCAGCTCCCTCTCTACAACTCTCGCGACGGCTCCCCTCAGCCAGTTCGCGGGCTCTCGTACCCCGCGCAACAGCTGGTGCACCAGCAGCACATGCACCCGCTGGCTCCCCCCTACTACTATTAAACCCCAGCGTGTTGAACACGTTGGCCTGATGCTTTTACATCTAGAATCTAGATATCTCCCAGCCATTACTCTTAAGAGTTTTGTTCTTAAATTGTTTTTTACAAGCACTATCTTTTGATCAAATAAGCATTTATGTAGGCCGTACGGAGTAGTTTGCTTCTAAAGTATATCTAAAGAGATTATAATAAAATGTACAAAATGAAATGAGATATTATATGGAAAAACGTGTACAATCTTGTATGTAAAAAAATGAATGAAATATAATAAACTAACTTTTTTTCTGAATATCCTTTCCGTCATTCCTGATTGTAACGCAACACCTACCTGTGAGTGTCATGGCTGGGGTGTATTGCGCCCAGAGGCCCAAGGCCTAAAGTCTAACAATTTACCACCATGTCGAATTGGTACTTGAAGTGTGTGCAATTCATGCGAGAAATAACGCAACCATAAATACTCCTGTTGATCATTTTGTGAAGATAATAATCATAATTTATTATTCCTATATGAATCTATATTAGGAGGCTGGCCACAAGATAGAACAGTGAATATTGAGATCTACAAGTAAACGGTTTTTATGGGGGTCTTTCGAGTCCCAATAGGATAGATAGACGGGATGGTTGCTGCTTTTGTCAGAATAATGTCATGCGATCCCATGTCGTTAACATTTTTCATATGAAGTGTTATCCCACTGTCCCGATTTATGCGAAGTTTTATATTAACAATATACCTAATCCGTTGAGCCTATGTTTCCATCGAATAATGATCGATCTGATTTAAACTATTATGATTGCAGTCGTGCCGCCCCCCTCCGTCAGCATATGGCTCCGATGGCTGCTGGCGAACGGCCGCCGTCTGTGGGGAGTGGAGCAGTTCACTTGCGATTAGCATCTTCAAAGGAACATCAAAGCAGAGCTAATGACAAGATCATTGATATCCCTTGAGCCCTTTTGTGTCCCACCGAAACCCTTCGCACTTACTTGAGAGATTCTCTGGGATGGCGCCTTCAAGTCTACCAAAGGTGTGTATTGCCTCACCTTAAAGTCATTAGGAACCTTCTAAATATGGGGCTGATTGAGTCATTCTGTCGTCCAAAAGCCTTCGCTATCCGTTGATAATTGTACCTTCTGATTGGTATAGCGATGCCATTGAGTGATCAATCTTAAGCCAACTGGTCCGACTTCTCAATTATATGGTTTGACTTACTCAGGCAGTGTTGATGGATTTCTTCAAACTTGTAGCCAATACACAACTTATTTTGACTACTACACGTTTAAAACGATCAGAAACATGTTCATAACAATACAAATATGTTTTTCTTATGTAGGCTACATTACAAAAGTTGTTAAAATCGAAAGTCGTCACTCTTTTTGTGTGAGATCATTGTGATCATTCCAAGAAATCGAATCGTAGCCAGCCCTCAGACCATACACACAGAACACATGCATATCTGCTAGATCCCTTAATCCCTCTTGCATGTCTATTTGATTTCATCAAGTATGCATCATCTCTACAATGCAACTTTTCCCCCCAAAGTACCCTTAATTCTTGCACCTTCACAGTACTTAAGTATACTACTAGTGGTGCTTGTGCTAGGCCTTCAAAAGCGTTCCACATTCAATGTTAAAGGAGCATGGGATGGTAATCCATCAGCGTCCATTCACTGCTACTTGGTTTACACGGCTCAAACGGATCAGTGCCCGTTAATCCATTGGGCTGGGTGAGTGGGCCTGGCTCTGGGCTGGAGGAGATGTTGATGGGTTGTTATGCAGAGGCACCAAGGGAGGGGCATGGCTGATGGCTTCAGACATTCTGCAGCCACGACAGGGGCAGGGAGGGGGGTCTCTCGGCCCAGAGGCCCTGGCTACTATGGTGCCATAACAGGGAAATATGGCAAGGGTTATTTGACTGTTCAGCTGACAATTAATTTTTCATATGTTTTCCTCCGTTTTTTTCTTATCCCTAACCCTTAATTCATGTGGGAAGACTAAAGGTATTTTCTAACGATATTTCCGCAAATGTCTCCTAAAGCTTACAGTAACAAACGATTCAAAAGAAGGCACTAATAAACTAATACTTATCAAAGTCGAGTCACTGGTTACAAATTAAACTTCAATATCTTGTTTAGAAAGAAATATAAATTAACATGAAAGTGCCCCTTCACCAGAGAGACAGAGAGAGAAAGTGAGAGATAGAGAGAGAGAGAGAGAGAGAGAGAGAGAGAGAGAGAGAGAGAGAGAGAGAGAGAGAGAGAGAGAGAGAGAGAGAGACAAAGACGATAAAAAGAGTATCGGTTTCTACCAACAAACAATAAAGTAAAAAGCTTTAATTAAGCAGAATGCTGTTATCATCGGGGTGACCC
>NC_044062.1:15214089-15296589 GCF_902167405.1 Gadus morhua | reverse complement strand
TCTCTCTCTCTCTCTCTCTCTCTCTCTCTCTCTCCCTCCCTCCCTCCCTCCCTCCCTCCCTCCCTCCCTCCCTCCCTCTCTCTCTCTCTCTCCCTCCCTCCCTCCCTCCCTCCCTCCCTCCCTCCCTCCCTCCCTCCCTCCCTCCCTCCCTCTCTCTCTCTCTCTCTCTCTCTCTCTCTCTCTCTCTCTCTCTCTCTCTCTCTCTCTCTCTCACCCTGGTCTTTGCTCTCTCTCTCTCTCTCTCTCTCTCTCTCTCTCTCTCTCTCTCTCTCTCTCTCTCTCTCTCTCTCTCTCTCTCTCTCTCTCTCTCTCACCCTGGTCTTTGCTCTCTCTCTCTCTCTCTCTCTCTCTCTCTCTCTCTCTCTCTCTCTCTCTCTCTCTCTCTCTCTCTCTCTCTCTCTCTCTCTCACCCTGGTCTTTGCTCTCTCTAAGGAGACGTTTCCCTTGGTTGCCTTTGCCCCCACTCACACTCACTGTGTGTTCTTTTCTTATTTTTTATTACGTGCTAAAACTGTCACTCCCATCAGAGCCAGCCTTCCTCATTTGATTCATTAGCTAATTCCTCTCTTCCTTCCTCTTCCTCCCTCTTGTCATCATCATACGGTGTGTGTCTGTCCCCCCAGCACACCCCTCACCCCCCACCCCGCACATCTCATCTGTAAGGTGTCCCAGAGAGTCACACATCAACAGAAGCAGCAGCAGCCGTCCGCCTGCCTGTCTGTCCGTCCGTACGGCCTTCTGTCTGTGTGTCTGTACGTCTCTCTCGGTCTGTCGTTGAAGACATTTCAATCTAGCGCTCGTTCCCTCGGGTCCCCGGGCACAAATTACCACTTCAAACGACTGTGCTTCGCTACCTCCCCAGGTCTGTCCCACAGGGGTGGGCCACCGGGACAATACCCCCTCACACACACAGACACCCCACTCTCTCACCTCGCTACTCAGCAATGCTGATGTTGGCCCGCCCCCCCCCCCCCCGGCTCCCTCTATCCCCTCTTCACCCCATTCTAAACAAAACTCTCTCCATAGTAGGAGAACGGGGAGCAGCTAACCTCATTATGCTCCCCAAGCCGAGTAACGTCTTCATTCCTACCCTGAGACGGAATGTGTTGCCTTGGCCCCGACTTCTCTTCATAACGCCTGCAACGGGAGGCGCTGTTAGATTGAGTTGCGCAGTGGCATCAGGCAGATGGGAACTTTTTTGTTAAGAGCTTAATGCAGCAAATTCTTTTCTTTACCCCTTCCAGTTTCAAATACTACACAGTTTGCAGTTTCTTAGTGATACATGTTGGTAGAAACGCTGATGGAAGGGACAAAGCAATTAACTGTGAGGACATTGGGGATAGTGTTCTGTGCAAATTATGTGTTTTTGGTAGTCCCTCCAGTAACGTTATTCACATAAACGAGTACATTCTGGCAGTAAAGAGATACACCGAGATATGTGTACATTGCGTACGCAATGTCTCGGGTTGTTGGATTAGGGAGAGGCATGTTCTATCTCCCACACACAAAAGCCACAACACTACTATCCTGAGTGCCTCTGAGCAAGAGGTCTCGCTTTAATTCCCTTAATCTGCTCTAAACCCCTGAACGGTTCAAACACAATGCCAGGACCACCCTAGTCCGGGACCAAAGCTTCTACTCTATGTGTTGAGAAAAATCTTTCTTTCATCTTCAAAACAAATTGAAAAGGCAAAGGCCTTTTCAGCTCTGTAAAAAGTCCACATTTGCAATGTTCACATCGATCTGTTTTTAAACAAGTACGCTTCAAGCAATCTCCCCACCCCCCTGTTTCCTCCTTTAAAGTTTGCAATAAGGCTCCCCAGTTTGTTCAGCGCAGACATTTCCGCCCTAGAGGCAGAGTTGACATAAATACATAGTGTCATTTGAGTTTGAGTGACAGGCACAAGCCCAAACACACATGCATACACACAGCTGGAAACCCATGGAAGAATGCACTGCAGAGTGGGTTTTGGTTTGGGAAATGGCCACATTGGGTTCCGCTGATGCGGCTGTAATAAGGCAATTAGAGATGAAAAGAGCTTGATGAAATATTCAGCTCAGTGCTCCGCCCTCCACCACAAACTCACACACGCAAACACACACACATGCACACACAGATTTTCACATGCGGACGTACACTCAAACACAGACACAAAACTGTAGACACACACAAACATTTTAACATCCACACACTCACAAGCACACACACACACACACACACACACACACACACACACACACACACACACTCACACACACACACACACACACACACACACACACACACACACACACACACACACATATATTAATATAAGCCTCCCATGGTCATTACTTTGTCATTTGACTGACTTATGACATGAGAATATTGCCTCACTATTGTCTTCAGCTTTAAGCCTGTCCCTCCCAGACCACACGCACACAATATCTTGTGTGTTTTTGTGTGTGCTTTCTGGTCAATGACACACAGAGACAAACACACACACATACACACTCTCCAACACGCACACACACACACACACACACACACACACACACACACACACACACACACACACACACACACACACACACATACACACACACACACACACACACACACACACACACACACACACACACACACACACACACACGCACATGCACACGCACGCCATAAAAACACACAAACACACATACAAACCAACCCCAAAACACCTTGGATGGCCCTCTAAAGGGCTGGGCATTCTCATGGATATTAAAGTGGGTGCACACCCGGACACCAGGGGCACTGCAGCCACTGTGGGAGCTTTAGTGGTGTGTCTGTTGGGAGTGAGTTGATGATGAAAGGGATCTCCACCTCTTAATCACCAGCCTTTTGTCCGTGCCTGAGTATATCCCACCTGATACAACCACTCCGGTCAACCTTGAGCAGAAATGGGGCTCTTTTACGAAGCCAACAAAGTAAACCGTTTCCAGACTTAATTTGCAGCACTCGTGAATTTTTAAGGGAGTGTGTCACAAAATAAGAGGCAGTAATACAATCTGTTTGAAAATTAGTATTTTTCTTCACGCCTTATTTCTGAAGGGTTATTGAGCCCTAGCAGCATGAAGAACTGACGGAGGGCCGCCTGATGGAGGGCCAACACAACATGCAGATTTCTCAACACATTGTGTTATGATTGGATAAGAAAAACCTAATCTCTTGTCTCTTTAGGCCTCACCACTTTCACTACTACTACCATCACCACCACCATCTCCATAGCCATCCCCGCTATCACCGCTATCACAATCACCACTATAACAACCACCAGCACCACCTCCAAAACGATCACCTCTACTATCACCACCACTTCACTTCCTACGCTATCCCCACAATCCCCACCACAACCAACACCACCACGACCTCCTCCACCATCACCACCACCACAACCACCACCACCACCTAATCAACACCATCACTATCCCTACCTCAACCACCACCTTCACAACCTCCTCCACCATCACTACCACCACCACCTGTTCCTTGTTTAATCTGTTGTCTTTAATTCTCCCACTGCAAGGGGAAACATCATTTCCACTTCCTCCCTTCAGCTCGCCCCTTTGTTTTTTCAGCCACCTGCCTCCTCTCACAGCCTGAAGGATAGGAGCTGTAGGAGAACCCCCCCCCTTCCTATAAACACACACACACACACACACACACAAACACACACACACACGCATGCACACACGCACCCACGCACGCACGCACGCACACACACACACACACGCAAGCACGCACGCACGCACGCACACACACACGCACACACGCACGCACGCACGCACACACACACACGCACGCACGCACACACATACGCGCACACACACACACACACACACACACACACACACACACACAAACACGCACGCACGCACGCACTCTAACAACCCATTGGTGGGAACCTGGAGGAGGCGCTTGGGGGGGGGGGGGGGAGATAGGGAAGGTGGGAGGGGGAGGCAGGAGACCTTCTCAAGGGAACAGTGAGTCCTCACACTCTTCAGATACCAGGTGGACATGAAGGTTGTGGAAGGGATGACATTGGGCCCCACGTCTGTGTTTGTATGTGTGCAGGTCCACCTGTAATAATGGCCGACGTGGCTGCATAGCATTTGGCATTTCAAATAGCATTTCAAATAGCAGAACTGCTTTTTTAAATGCTCACACAAATCATACACTTAATCACAAAGAGTCAAAACACGGCATCTGATTGTATCACACACTGTGTACAGTGGTGTCTTCAGAAGGCGTGTGCGTCCAGTCAGTGTATGCGTGTTCCCCTCCATGGCCTCGCTCTGTTATGGTGCAGCGAGGAGCGTAACCAAAACACAGGTCAGAGCGACCCACCTCAGATCTCTGACAAGGTCTGCTCTGAGAGTCTCTGTTGCATTGTACACACGGGGAAGAGAAGCACATCGAGTCACTAATAAACGAGTCATTCATAATAAGCGCAGCATGCGATCGTCGATAAAATTGATTGAATTGATTTGAGTGTTAGTGAACAATTTCGATCCTTTTATAAATGTTTTGTGTTTTTCTTCTATTCCTGCATGTCAATATACTTTTTGTTTCATAACATGCATGAGTTTGGCTGTTTTGTGTTTTTCTGCTGTGGCCTTGGGGGTTTGAAAGAAAAGCTTTTTGAATTAAACGTTGCTTTCTGAGTCCATTTGTTGCTTTCTGCGTCCATTTGAGCCATGAGACGTAGACCTATTAGTCAGATACTTTCCCCTCCCTGAAGGTCTTTACACACCAATTCCGAATCTGCGGATCTACAAAATCAGATGTGGTGTGCAAATGCCTACATTGACCGTAAAAAAACAAACACACACACACAGACAACACACACACAACCACCACCTACCACCTTGAATGTCATTAGCTAAACTTGACTTCTCCCCCCCCACGTCAAGGTTGTTGTCTTGTGTTAAGGGGGAGAGTAATGAGCTGTCAGTCAAGTCACCAAACCTTGATTCACTGCTCGCAGGGAGGAGTTATCGTTCAGCTGAAAAATGAAATGGAATGATGACAGCTGAGGTTGGCAAAGAAAAGGAGGGGGGGGGGATAAATAAAACAAACGCATTCCCACACAAGCATGCCCACTCTCATCCGTGTGATTTGACGTGTCCTGCCGTCTCCTAATGAGTCCCCACAGGAACGTGGTATTATCTTGTTCCCCCGAGCGACTCGTGGCAGCCGAGGGAAGACGAGACAAACGGCAGTTTGTCTTGGAAATGGAAGGATTTGGAAAATGTAACATCGATGTTTGGCCTAATGGCCCCCTCTGTTGGTCGCGACTCGCCCGTCCGTGACACCATGTGTGTCTGGTGTCCACAGCACAAACAGTGTCCCAGTAGTCATTGGATGCTGTGGCGTGATGCACCCGTTCAGGGTCAGGGGCAGGCAGAATGTTTTTGACAGCTGCCATCATTTGAACAGCTATTATTATTTGGGGCCTCCTCTGCCTCAATATAAATATATAGAAGTCGTTCAATTGCGGCCGTAGCACGAACATACAGAACAATAAAATAATACTAGAGTTGAACGGCTTGAGCGGGCAGGAAGCACAAAAGATGCATAAGGTATGAGAACTAAAATGGGCTCAGCAGGTTGATAAAAAGTTGAATTTTTTGAGGGTTTAAAACACTGGAGAGACGGAGAAGCTAAGGGTTTAGCTGTGCATGGCCAACCTCTCCTGTCATGTAGTATCTCCTATATAATCTGTCATTTCTATCCCATTCCTATCTCTTTCAAAATCCCAAACAGGCACTGGCACAGGGGACTTAAGACTGGGTTACATCTTGGACAATATTGGAGGAAATAATCTTCTTGGCTGAAAGTAAAAGTATAGGTCCCCCCTTATCTAATTTCTTCCCCGTTTAGGACGTGTCTCCCATATCTGCTGTCCGGTTTATCTGATATTTTCCAAACGTACAGCCCAGCTTTGGCACTCTGAAGGTAAGACATGGTTATTCAGGAGCAGATTGGAGAAACTAATATTCTTGGCCAAAGGTCCCCTTATCTCTTATGTTCACCTTCTCTGTCTCTCTCATATCGTCAGATTCATCTTAAAAAAATCGGCCAATTAAGTTAGTTAACATAGTCTATTACAAGACAAGAAGGACTAGGTAGGCTTTTTAACTTTGCTTGTTAAAATTAAAACTATTAACTTAAACATGGATTTACAATGTAATAAGGGGTTAAAGGGGGGGGGGGTCCGCAAGGCCGAAAGGGGTCCTTAACCTCCTTGACCATAATCAGCCCTCTACTATGCATGATTCCTTGTGTTGCATTTCTGTAGACACAGAGGTTAACTAGAGGCCAGTATGAAAACATCAAATCCCTTTCAAAGGCCTTCTATGAAGATCTGCTGCACATGTACTTGAATGGCGTGAGTCTAAATTGGATCAGTTTGAAGTCCTTTTATTTTTCGTCTCTCAAGACAGATTTTTTTCTCCTAATGATGATGTTATTATAAAACAGGGCTGATTATTCATCCCGCTCCTTCTGACTAAAAATAAGTGCATAGCCTCCCACAATAATAGCGTCAATGGCAGCAAACAATAGTAGAACTGTAATGGGAGAGAGAGAGCAGTGTTCAGGATGGCTGCGTTTCAGCTTTTAATTGGCTTTTTCAAGCCACTTGAAGTTCTTTGTTTGTACTTGTTGTCAGTCGGCGACTCGTCTGTTTATTTTTACACACTCCGCAGCATATGTGCAACCATACTATGTAGTGTAGGTTAAAGTTAAGAAAAGAGAGTAATGGCAATTAAGGTTTATCTTCATTAGCCTGAAACTAACAAATGCCAGTGTTTACGTTTTTGTTAAAAAAAAAAAAACTCAGCTCCAAGCTGTTCCTTGATTGCTCTAACCGTTGTACTATACAGCATATGTTTAGTTTGCTCATGTGTATTAACATCTTGAAACCGTTTTTTTTTTGGAAGAATACTTGGCAGCACTGCAGAGAACCAGCCCTGGCATCTCAGGCATGTTAACGTTTGATAACACTCTGGACCACTTCCAACACCATCCTCACACCTTCTCTCCTCCTAGCATTTTCTTCTTCATGGCATAATGGGGGTGTTTATAAAAACATGTGATCAAAGTAAACTTGTTTCGTATCACAAATGCAAACGATAATGCGAACTGTGCATGCTGTTTCACCGAGGAAGTAACTCTGGCTGGGGAAAGTGCAAATCTGTTTTCACAACACATTCCCTGTCGCCGTGACACCTCCTTCACCTCTTCCTCGACCCCTTCGGTGACCGGCTGGAGTCAATGAGCAAGGCCGCTGACGCGAGCTCGTGCCTCGGTGGATTCCAATCAGCCTCCGGGGGAGGGAGGGGAGGTGGGGGCTGTATATACCGCCGACTACGGAGCCAGGGTTGATGTTATCGTTGTTCCTCTGAAGTCTTCGATTTTCCTTTGAACACACTGTATCTCCTCCATCTCGTACCAGGCTGCAAATAGAACAACACAGAGTTACCCCCCCCCATCTAACCCAACACTCCCACAGCCCCGCACGCTCCCTCGGAACACATCAACGAGGCTGGGAGGATGGGGGGAGGGGGCGGGTAGGAGGGGGCTGAGCAGGGCGCTGGGCTGTATTGCTGAGTGAGGCGGACTGGGGTTTGGCATCCATGAACACCAGGTAACGCCTGACAAATAAGGGTACATTCGTTAAACATGAATTAGTCAATGCACGAATTAGCTGACAAACTATTCATTAACAGTAAACTAGGTAATCAGTTGCAAATGGCATTCTAGTTTACTAATGGTGTTCATACTTAACTTAGGTAGTGGTATTTTAAGTAATCATAACCAAACCCACTAACCCCAACACTAACCCACATGCTAATGGTATATAATAATACTTATTACTCCTTAACCACTGTTAATTAATGGTGAATTAATTTACCCTTATATAAAAAAAAAAAAAAATGTTACCAGACACCAAAATGAGAGTCCAAATGTCATCCATTCCCCTGCACATTTTCAACCATGCAAGCAGCTGAAGGAAGGAGGGATGGAAGAAAGACACCAAGGCAGAATCAAATAAAGAAACACAGGGAGAAACTGAGAGGGGTTTAACGAACCAAAAGAAAGACATAATATAAGAAGGAAACTCAACTCGTAGCGTACAGCTGGTGTGAGGTGCTCGGGCGAGGGGGGATTAAAGATGACAACAAGAAAGACAGAGCTGGAGAGAGAGAGACTGATAGAGAGAGGATAGCGAGAACAGATAAAGTCGTAGATAAAGACCTTCCCTGCTCTCCCAGGTGCTCCCTCCAGCTGCAGCTGTCGTGGATGGAAATAGATGTGTGTGTGACACCGGGCCCCTGTGGGGCCCCCCGGAAGCGCTTGTGAGCTACACGGAGGCTCTGCTGTGGCTGTGCATTCAGACGTCTGTTGTTGATGCTGTTGTGCTGGATGATTTTGCACCGCGCAGCCGCAGCCGGGGCAGGGGGGGGGGGGACCCGGGCCCTTAGCGGGGCCCCCAGAGGAGAGCTGACTTCATATCGCTGTGGAAACGCCTGGCAGAGCTTTCACTTTGCTCTTCAGTTGATTTATCTAGCTGCAAGGATGCTGGTCAGAACTCAGGGGCCTGAGTCACAGACGCAAGGAGGCTGTGATTGTCCCCTCTGTAATATATATTTACCGTGAGATGTCGCTTAGTGCCCAATGGGTCGTACCTCGGCGCTTGTTAAGGTCTTTTTGCATTATGTTCAAACATCCAAACAACCAAACTCGGCAGGAAGTATAAGCATGATTGCCCGAAAGTGCATTTGTGTGGATGTCAGCATCTGCATATTTGAGGAGAATGCACTGCTTACAGTGGCACTCAAATTAATATTTACTTCAAATGAATATATGTATACAGTATGAGTTTAGTTTCCCTGGGCTTCTGCTTAGTGCTGTGTTTTATGTCCTGAAAAACAGCACGACATCCGTTCTTCATCAGCACATCAAAGAGTTGGTAGCTTTGCCTCCCACACACAGACACGCACACACGCACACACGCACGCACGCACGCACGCACGCACGCACGCACGCACGCACGCACGCACGCACACACACACACACATACCACACACACACACACACACACACTTGAATAGTGAATAGCTATCTCGCAGCAGGCTTGGTTTCTACCCGATAATTTTCTCTCTGGTATACTTATTGGTACAGCCTTGACACTACGTTAATAATTCACCCTCCTATCCTCCCAGCGGACGAAAGTGTGTCAAACACAGTGTGTTTCAACAAATGACGTCACAAATTCAATAATTAAAATCGTTTTTGCCAGTCAATCCATCCAAAATGTTGTTCAGGCTTCATCCCTCAGCTACCAAAGCATAGTTTAGAAAAAAGTCTGCAGGCTGGTGGGTGCTCAAAGGGTGTATGATAAGAGATGGGTCTTTGTGTCGTGTGTTGACGTCGCAGTTTGCTTGATCGATGCAGGTGTCTTACCTTTTGTTCCCTGAAGGAAATGAAACGGCTACTTCTGGCAGACAACACGTCTCTGTGGCTAGAAGTGAGGTAACGTGGTTATTCATCCAGTAAACAATGGAGCCATTTAAATTTTATTAAAGTATAGCAGCAACTCAAGCTCTAGGAGCTTGCTTAGATGGTTACACCTGCACAGCTGTGTGACAAACATTTAGACATCTTTAAAGTCCTGCAAAAAGACTGTTTGTGCAAAGGTTATGCTATCAATTTGCTATTAATTCGCCTGAATATAGATCAGGAGTCCAATAATGTTTGACCAAGATTCAATATTAAATGTGTTAAAGAATTTGAAGTAAATGTGTGAATAGGCTAAATAAAAAATATTTTTTCTCTGTTCAGTGCAGCCATCAACCTCTGATTGTCACCTATATCAATGGGGAGGTCGTTCATTTATGTCAAGGACACGGTAATAGACTTGCATCACACAATTACCAAGCAAAGTACAGCACTGTTCGAGATTACACTGTATGCTAAGTGCTTCATCAATCACTGTGTAAAGACGGATTATTACAAGCTGTCTAGGACGACATGATCAAGCAGTTCTGCAGCTGATTGCTACTGAATGACCCATCACATCTTCACTTGGAGTTAGCAGTGAGCCTTTAAATAACACATTCAGGACGGCATCTTGAGTTGGTATTCACTTTTTAAAATTCACAAATTAGGCTAATTAATAGGCGGAAAATCTGGTTAAAGATTAAATTGAGGTCGAACCACAAAATTTCAGGTTTTGACATTTGGTTCTCACTTTTTAAAATGTTTATACTAATCTGTTTTTCATTCCATTTATATTTAGAGATATTGAGTGTGTATTTCTTAGAAAGATTTGAGTCCAACACAGCGAACTATAGTCTGTTGAATTAGTATTGATGGATAGGTCTATTATTTTGGATGCATTGGTATTTTCCATATTTGGATTCAAAGAAAAAAACTTTTAAACAATGTTACAATTGTCCTTTAGTTAGCAATAAGAAACCCAAATTCTGCAACTAACAGTTCCACACGTACACCACGTGCATCTTCTCTCACCCTACAAGTTGTCCCGACCCATATACCAAAGCAGATCCTCCAACACCTTGGTGGTAATCTGCCGTGTGTGTGCCCATGTCCGCAGCCTTCGTGCCAGACCGGAGGAGTCCCTGCGGAGAGCTGGACGTGCCTTTCGTGTTATCTTCTTCCAGGCCATTGGCAGGGGGAGACGGAGACAGGAGCAGACAAGGGGCCATCAGACAGCCGCCACGAGGGCCCCAGACCGGGGTCACAAGGTATCCGTCTGACATCACAGCCTCACACCACTCCACCTGCGGGGCGTGGATGGTGAGGATCCTGGGAAGAGGCTGTCTGGATGTGTTTCCACACTCTGGCTGACACGCACACGCCTCGCTTTTGACTGAACTCCAGGTGCCCCAAGCAAGTGTGGCACGCTGCCAGGCGGTTAAGAAGGGCCAATAGGATTCGTCGATCGATGTAACCCATTCCAAACATTATACACCACTTCTGGATGTATTTCTAAACAATGTGACTTTACGGCAATAGCTGAGATTTAATTTGGCTGTGAATGTGAATATTTTTCTTTGGCCTGCAGACAAACTTGAAGCCATTTCTGCGTCTCCGTATAGATCCAACAGGGCACTAGTCGCTGCTCCCTGCAGCAGAGGTGCTGCTTATTCTGATGCTGCCAAGACCGGCAGACGCAGAGCTGCAGATCAAATGAATATTACCGCTCCCTGTGGACTTGTAGCTTTGGCTGCTGTTTAAAGCCCGATCAATAGAGGAAACCAGAGCTGTGTCTCTCAGCCGTGTGCGGCGGACGAGGACGATGGGTTTCTGGGAAAATGCAAGAGGAAAAGGGTGGATATTTTTTTAAATGGAATAGGTTGATATAATTGTGTTTCCACACCGCAGACGTTTGGAGAATTCAAACAGTATTCGATGAAATGATTTAAGGCTACCTCGAAGAAGTGAGTAAATTGTTGAAAAGGCGATGAAATCCGGCTCTCAGGTTTTTACAGCTTGCCGACTATGGAGATTGGTCCGATTTACCTGCAGGCACTAGCTACCTTTCAATGTCCAAATCCATTAGTTATTCCTGTGCTGCTAAAGCATGGCTCCAAGGCAACCATTTCCTCACATTAATGTCCAACCATCCACCACACCACACCTCAATGGCTTATGCCTCCATCTACTTTGGCACGCCATGTAAAATAACAGAGAGGTTCATCGCTTTGGGCTACTGAGGCGTTTGCAGGGTGGGCTCAGAAACCAGAAGAAAGAAAAGCCAATGGAATATCTTGAAGCAAAACCGATTTATTATTAAGAACAAGAATATCAAATAAGAGAAGAAAGAAAATTGTCATTCTTTTTTAATTATTTTTTTACAAACTTCAAACCGCTGCGATATGGTGACTAATACAGCACAGAGAGAAGGACTTGCCAAGCTTGGGGATTCATTTTACATTTTTTTATGTGACCTTGGCAGTACAGTATACAGTATTTGAAGAATTATTCCTAAGGCTTGAGATATCGGCCCGCTCTGTGGAAACCAGAGTTTACAATGGTAGTTATTACGAGGCTATTCGAATGGGTGTGGAAATGTCAGGTCGTAAAGTGCTTCTCCCTCTCCCTCACCCTCCCTCCCCCCTCAGTCTTCCTGCCTTCCATTCATTCTCAATGCCCTCATCACAGGCAAAGCAAAGAAAGGACCCTCTCCCTCTTTGAGTCTGCCTGCCCAGGTGCCCTCATTGCCAGTCAAACGTGCGCTTCACCAGCCGGTAGAAGCTGTGGTTGTGCTCGCGCAGGTACGAGCGCAGCTTCTGCAGCACGGTGCTGTTCACAGCCGGGTGCGGCCGCCCTTTGGACTCGTGCAGGCAGCGCTCCCGCCCGTCGCTGCGGATGCAGTAGAAGCCCTTGGTCTGGTTGAAGTAGAAGTTAGAGGACACTATCCTGGGGGGCAGGTTGAGGAAGCGCTCCACCTTCTGCAGCTCGGGCAGCGGGTCGTGGATCAGCGTGTCCCCGTCCACGATGTGGATCTGCTCCAGGGGGAAGTGGCGCAGCCAGTTGCGCATGTGCACGTCGTAGAGGCTGCGGTGGATGGCCTTGTAGCGGGTGTTGAGGGCGCCGTTGCGCACCAGCAGGTTCTCGATGGCCTGCACGGGCTTGTGGCTCTCCAGCCGGTTGAAGTACACCTGGGTGTAGTCCGAGACCACCCGCTCCGCGGGGTCCCGAAGGATCAGCAGCAGCTTGATGGACGAGTTCATGGCGCGGATGCGCTCGGGTGCCAGGGGCGACGTGAAGTAGCCCGGCGTCTTCTCCACCGTGATCTGCCTGGGGTACGAGTAGGGCATCAGGTCACGGTACCACTCGAAGCCCTTGGCGTAGTTCTCGTCCCAGTCGAAGAAGTGCACCTCGGTGGCCGCCACCGCCACCTCGGGGTGGATGTCCAGCATCTCCAGCAGGGCTCGGGTGCCGCCCTTGCGCACCCCGATGATGATGCTGTGCGGGGCTCGTTTGCTCGTGCCTGGGGGTGGGAGGTCCCCCGAGACGTTGGCGGATGTTCCCGCTTCGAGGTCCAGCGTGTGCAGGGTGACCGCTGCCTGGAGCAGCTCCGGTGGGGCAGCGTAGGACTGGAGGACCAGGAAAAAGACGGACGCCAGGAAGCAGGCCATGGCGAGGGAGTTTCAGGAGGAGACGAGGCAATGCAACAGGAGGCGGGTCATGAAAAAGGAGAGGGTTCTGGTTTAGCTGAAGACCATCACGTCGGCCTTTCTGATGTCAACGGGGGCCGGAGCAGAGCGGGAAACGGCGATCTTCTTCTTCTTCTGCTGTTGAACTCGCTTGTGAAGAGACGAGACTGCGGCCAGGCCAGAGTACATCTGCAACAAAGGCAAAGGAAGAACATTTTTGTATATACTTTAAGGAATAACTTGACAGAATAATCATTTCAACGATTCCTTTATGCCCCATTTGCTTTTCCTTACATTGTTCCTCCTACCATTCATTGAACTTTTGAACCCACCTTACATTGTGATTTCTCGGGCTGGAACAGATTATTAAGCCAGACAGCTCATTACAATTTTGCTGCTGGAATGTTCAAGCGTGGCTCAAGGCCGGATCAGGAGGGCGGGGCGGTCCGTTTCCCGGTGTGGGTCATAAGCCTTTGCCTAAGATCAATACACTTAACATCTGATCTGGGACAGCTCAAAGCCAGGGTGCAAGGAAAGGCAAAAGGACAAATTTATAGCAGGAAATCAGAAGAGTTCCGACTTCTAGGTGACTTTGATTTCGTTCGCGTAAAGAAGAGAAATCAATATAGAGGCAATGCAACTCAGCAGCTACAACATTAAGGGTTTAAGGTATTAGAAGGGCTTAGAAAGATGCCGAATATTTTGTCAGTCGTGAGAAAATATAACATTCTTCAGTTCATTGTACTGACCCCAATATAAAAGGGTTCCATTTACACAACAATTTCGAAACCAAAACGTGTATCACAAGTGTGTGCGCACAAAAATGCACAACGACAAATGAAAAACAGCACTTTAAATGTCATGGAATATGTTTAGAAAAAACAAATACTCAAGATGCTTTCATGAGGAAAACAAGCAGAGACAGCTGCAGTGTACACTTTTGGAGTCAAAACAGCTAGGAGAGGACTATGCAAACATCCAGCTTCAACAGCTGAAAGGTCACACTGGGCAAATCTAATCTCACTGTGAAGTTCCCTGCTTGAGGAAAGAGCGAGAGATAAAGACACAACACACAATTCCCCACCATCTTGCAAACCCAACATATACACATGGGCATGGACGCAAATGCAGGCTTACATTGTTCTTTTGAATTGTCAGTCTAACAATGTCCAATATATCAAGAATAACAATTATGAAGTGCATAATAACTTTCTTTTTTTTTAGAGTAGTATAAAGAAAGGTTTTTGAGGATGAAGTTGAGCATGATCATGTTTATAATTCGGCACCAGGGTACACACGACTGCATTAATCATGTAGGAAATGCCTTTCATAGAAAGTTATCATTCTTCTATAAACTATATTACCCCTCATCAAGTTTAACGATGCAAACCGATATGCAATTGAGGGAGAAAACTAATTTTTCTCATACGCCTCGTCAAAGTAGAAACACATTTCATGTGCCTGCTATTCTCAAGATATTAAGAAATATTTTTCTACAGACAAAAATGTTTAAGTTAAGGATGATCTCCAAGATTGTTAATGGTTGAGGATGGTTAGGTTGAGGTATCCCATTTTAGTCGGTTAAATTCAGGTATATTAAATAAGAACTGGAATAGGTATTGGACTGACAGGTGTTTAGGTACAGGTTTTATTTGGTTAACGGCACCAATGATCTGGACAGACAACCCCTTTCAGCCTCCCTCATTAGTAATACGTCAACCGTCTGTAGCGCACATCACCCAGGATACTGTAGATGGGCTGAGGCAGATTCTCACCAGGAGGGGATTCATACACAATGTCGTTCTCAGGACAACAACAACCACAACAACAACAAACGACCGCCACTGAGGGCAGCCTCGGCCGGATGACACAAGGCCCCGGCTCCACAAAGATAGCTGGGTCACGTAGCAAGAGTCGCAGTCTGGGAACCTGACGGCAGGGGGAGGATGAATGGCCCGGCCCACTCAGGCCCCAGGGGGGCTGAGAAGGCAGGCGGTTATGCGGTGTGACAGGAGTGCTTGCCTGTCAGCGTTTCCCCGGCAGAGAGCTGCCAAGTCCAATGCTAGCAGCCAGGCAGCCAGACGAGCTTTCTGTCCCATCCAATTCCCCCTGCTGCACCACTCCAAGGCTGCACGGCCACCTGGAAGCAGCCCTTGTTCCGTGGCACCAACGGATCGCAACGCTCTGTTCAAATCTCAGCGTATCTATCCAGCATGCACACCCACTCACACAGACACGCATGAAGCATCTCACTGGGAACCTTGGGTTTGCGCACCGGGGTTAGACCTGCGGTCCCGTGCTACAGGTCGTTCCCTCTCTTGTTTCAGACCACCTTGTGGCCCTGCTTCACTGTCGGGGCCATAAAAGGCACAAAAAGCCCATCAAATATTCATACATACTAAAAAAAGAAAGGGCTTAGAAATGTTATATTGGTTAAGGGCTACAGGGCAAGGCCATCAGGCCCGCTAGCGTGCAGTCATCCCCTCTGCACTGTTTATTGTGTTTGTGCTTATTGTGTTCCAGCAGACAGAGCAGGAGGGCGCCACACGTTGGGAGGCTCTGCAGGGGGGACCAGCTTCCCTCAATAGGAATCCACCCAGCTACACCCCTAATACCCAGCAGCTAAAGATAGACTAAACGCTCATTTAAATTCAACAGCACCTCACCGCCACGCGCTAGCCTAACCACAGCCGACAGCAAGTACAGCAAGGACAGCTTTGTTTACAGAATGGGAGCACATTGGAAAGGTGATGATATAATACCGTTATTAGTGTAATTTAGCTTGCTTTAAACAAAGAAACGGTGGATGTGCATCTTAATCAGCTCTTCTTGTTGGTGCAGTAGGAAGTCTGGCTGGCCCTCTAGAGGCTTTATATTATGACAATGTTGAAACCCTACCTTGGTAACGTATGAATGGATGGGCTGATGGTAAACAGACACACACCGAACACACACACACACACACACACACACACACACACACACACACACACACACACACACACACACACACACACACACACACACACACACACACACACACACACACACACACACACACACACTTTGTTCAGCAAACTTTCATATCCCTTTCCCTCCTCCCTACTACCACCCTCCCTCGCCCCCTTTCCTCCTCTTGCTTCATCACTGGTTCCGATCTCTTCATCGCTGCTGCTGCAGTGACTTGTAACAGAGCTCTTAAAGCAGTGCAGTAATTATTTCACATCTTCTGCAACGCTCTCTGACTCCGATGTCGTGAGATGTCTTACTCAAGTGTCGCTGGATGGGTTTGGAATAAGGGATCTATTTTAGCTGCCGTTAAGGGGAACTCTTTTGGCCAACACGCCGTCTTGTCTTATGACAAGGTACATGCTTCAGCCATTTTCCCCTGGATCCAGCAGGGATCAATTATCTCGTTCCTTCCTACTCACAAGCCACTGTTCAGTTATTATGACTACATAACGAAGGGCCCAGGCAAGGAAAAATGCTATATTAGAAGAATGCAAAGCTTTCAGAAAACAGACGGAGACACAAAACACTATTCAGACAATTTCCCCAGCCTTCGAAGAAAGGATCAGTGATATGCAAAACATTTCTATATCAGCAGATAACCGAAGGTCCAAACGGTTGACAATTGCATTCCTTTTTGTGTGAAAATTGTGAATTATGTTCCTTTTCATATAATCAGCACAACTACAGAGATAACAGGACAAGCACAATAATTTATACATCTATCATTTAGAGAGTAGTAATTTACACGACACCATATATAAAATATAATGCATCTCGGGTGAAGTCCTTTGTAATAAAGTTCATTACCCCCAAACTGTTATTTTTAAAAGTCTGTCTGGAGTTCTACAGTGGCAAAGATTTGTTGACACAATGGCCTTACAAATGACATTCATTCTCGCCTATGGGTCCCCCTAGTGGCAGCAACAGAACTGGATGTTTAGCAAGTGCAACACTTTTATGCGATGTGATGTTTAACATTCTACAATTAGGTTAATGGTGCCATTTTTTTGAGCCTAACGCCAAAGTGTAGTGTAATTGTTTGCTATCGTTGTTGTTTTGGTGTCTTGACACAGTGGTATTTGTAATCATTAGATGGCTCACCACACATTCCATCAAGGTAGAAATAGCGTATGCAAATCCATCTATTCCACAGTGGCAACTAATCATTAACCATTTTTTGACAGTTAATAGTAAATTGCATTGTGCAGAAGGAAACAGTGTCCGACATGATAGGAATCAGATATTTGATGTCCAAGTAAAATGTGCTCTCCAAAAAAGTTAAGACATTCTGGATCCACTTCATTTTAGACTCGTAAATCCAGCCCCTTGTTGACCAATCAGAGCCGTGAATGTAAACAGCCCTCAGTGTACAGCCTTGCATATGTGGCCATTCAACAAAACAGTACCTGCCACTCAGGCCGGAGGACGTAGCTGGAAGCATGGAAGGATGGATTAAGACATAACCGAGAGAGTGGATGTTGGGAGTGGGTACAACGCAATATTAGGCTATTTCTTGACACCTTAATCCACGCCCACATGTTGACTAAAGCATTCATTACCACAGCTAGGAGGAGGAGGAGCGGGGTAAAGGGTAAGAGGGGAGGCTGGTAATCGTCCGTTTACCGGAACACTCAGACACGTCTGCCTTGTGGTCGAGACACTGATTGTAGTTTTTTCACCTCAACATCCAACCAAGGGTAAAATGATTGGAATCCGGGACTCGTCTCCTAACACTTTATTGCAAAGACAAGCCTTTCCCAATTACAAATCCCTCGGCCCACTGCCATCTGTGGCAGCAGCACTGTGATGTGCAGCACCTGTGTGTGCGCTCGTGTGTGCGTCATCGGTCGACACGCCGAGGTGAACCTCTTAGCGTCAACTGACATTGTTCCTACAGTTCCCAAAAGGCATTTGGGCGGATGAAACATCACCACCACACCACCCGTTGGATGGGGTGGAGGCTCAGGACACCACTTGGCGAGCTGCGCTGACTCACTGGCTGCGAAGGCCCAGTGGTCGGCGCTGCTGGGGGCCCAGTGCAGTGACCGAGAGAGGAAGGATTCCATCTGGAGGGTACATGATCTCCATCCTGCCTGCCAATTCTGATTCAGCACCTCCTCTTTAGCCTGAGGCATGCATGATGCCACCAACACACACACACACACACACTTCCGTCAGCACACACAGACAATTCTCCAACTCAACATTCTCCAACTCGAGCTTTGTTCTTTCACATCACAGAAAGATACGCACACACACACACACACACACACACACACACACACACACACACACACACACACACACACACACACACACACACACACACACACACACACACACACACACACACACACACACACACACACACACACACACACACACACAAAGACCTAACTGCTACTTTGATTCTCTATCCTCTATCTCCATATATAAAAAGGCATCAGACTTTGTATGCACTTTTTCGTAAAGCAATTAGCATGCGTCTCATTAAAAAGTACACATGTTAATTCAGCCTTAATCAAAACAAATGCCTTTGTTCTTTTTTTAAGTTTTTTTGTGTGTAGGGGCGGGGGGGGGGTCTTGTAGGCATCGTGAAATCTGAAAAACCCACATGAATTATATATTAATTACTTCATTAAATCAAAAGAAGCACATCGTGTAATGAACTGCAAGGATCATCTTAAACTTTGATGAGGCAAATCTGATGAATATTTTAATGAGGAAAACCAAATACAAGCCATTGGGGTGCCAACAAAGATGAGTGTGTTTTCATGGCCATGGATCATGTAGATACTGACTACAGGGCAACGCAGTAACATTTCAAATAAACATTGAACTATGTAGTCCAAATCTAAATGGGCCTTATGTAGCTGTAATTATTTGCAAACTTTGTAAAAGGCAAGTAGAAGAAGAATGGTCAAACATAAGGGACCACAAAACCAATAACAGCTAGACTGTGCTTTGACTTCAGTACATAAGAATTCCAATACTCCAAGATTCTTATGAAGAAAAGCTCAATTCTGTTTTGTACACTAACTCAAGAATCCCTCCAGCTGCTTTCTGCCAGTTATATACGACTTGGAAGCTCAGGCCACAGCTCTGCTAGGCATTTCTCCCCATGTCAAAATGTGCTCAGATCTGCAGAGCTAAAAAGCTCACAATGTGAACAATCTGCAATGCGTTGTGCCGATTTGCCAAATTATCGTGATTCCCAACTCTAGACTTGGACCTCAGGAATAGAGTTTAAAAAAAAATAAACTACTCACCCAAAAGAAGAGTACCGGTAGTTATGGTCTGAAAGTGCCTGCAGAGTGTAAAGCGCTAACTAGAGCTCCAACTAAGTACAGAGGACCTAACAAGGTCCGACTAGCCAGCTTCTGTGTTGACCTGTTTAGGGCGATGAGGGGGGGAGCCTCCATAGGAGCCTAGTGGCAGGTATGGAAGACAGTACAGCAAGGTACATCTTGCTTGGAAACCTGTATGTATAGATATACTTAGGAGGGAGAGAGAGAGAGAGAGATGTGGGGGGGGGGGGGGGGGGAGTATGCAGAGGCTTAGTAGTGCTAGCAGCAGCTGCACAGATGTAATGAAGGAAAACGTATAAAGGAAGCCAGACTGTATCCGAGATGCTCTCTGGCAGGAAGCGAAGGAAAGGTGTAACCCAGATTGGGAGGATCAGCAGTGTTATCAGCCTACCTTCAAGGCACAGCGTGTATCCATATGCATACATATAGGTAGAGAGCTCCAGATAGAAACAGGACAAGTTTGGTTCACTGGATCTCCCTCTATCTCTACCTCTTTTTATATATATATATATATAAATGTTTATTTCAAGAGAGAGGAAGTTTGTGTTGATTCTTCAGGGAGTGGCGGACAATCAAAGCAGAACTTGAGTGGCCAGCAAAGACATTGCAGGGCTGGGATCATATCGACACCCCCCAAGCTCTCTCCCTCTCTCACTGGATTCTGGCGCTCACCCCCGCCGCTATCATCCCCATTCTCACCCCCCCCCCCCCCCACCCCCACCCTCCGCCCTTGAACCCAGGCGCCCGCTCACCATGTAAACACTGTGGCGGCTGGTTGTGTTAGCTCATCAGCATGAGTAATTTGAGTTGTTCCCTGACAAGCCGGCTATCGATCTGAAACCTAATCAGAGAGAGAATGGGCTTTTGTAGGCCGGGGAGATTACTCTGGTACAGTTGTTCAAAGGGGAATCAGCCATGAAATAATCTATGTAGACCTGCAGTGCTGTGTGGGAAACAAAACAGTTTTGTTTTCTGAATGGAGATATCATCGTGATGCTGTCATAGTTATTCAAGGTTTGTTTTACCTTTCATTATTTGTTGATTGTAAATATAAATATATACAGAACACCAGATTGGACCCCTTGGGCTATAATATCATGTACTTTATTTTAAACAAAAGTGTGCATGTAATAGAAATGCATTATGCTGAGAAAACCCCCCCGCAATAAATCAAGCCATATTTTGAAACCGATCCCCGATCCAGGCAGCTGGAGACACAGAACCCGTCATTAAGCCCCGCCGTGTTGTTTTCGGGTGCCTCAGCGCTTCGGGGCTCCAAAAAAAAGAAAAAAGTGGGCCACCTATGATCAGGGCTTCCAGACGGCCTCCTTGTAATTCAGCCCTCCTCCCGGGAGCCAACCCTCGATGGAGGAGGAGGAGGAGGAGGGAAGTGCTTATCTATAATAACAATCTCCAGCTCCATTCCGCTGATGCCTGGGAACCAGGGCGCCCATCCGAGCTGTTGATTCGGCCAGAGATGGGGAGAAAATGATGCGAGCACCAGGCGGCGTCCACCTGGCCCCGTGCGACAGCCCAGACTCCATCATTACACCGCTTCAGCCACTCGCCCGTTAGCCAGTGCTACGCTTCGCGGCCCCTGCTAACGTGGGGCCGGCCCAGGGGGCATGGGGGGCCAGGGGCACGGGGTCCCGCCCTCGCACTCTCTCCAGGTACCATGATGGTGGTGCTGGAGACGATGGAGAGAGCGGGGCTGTCGACCGGTACACCACCCCCCACTCCCGCTGTGTATAAAGTCCTTCACTGAGCCTTTCACCTGCGAATGCTCTGCCTTACAGCTGATTGTCGAGACTGCCCCTGGGAAGCCTCCCAACAATTGCCCTAAATGGCATTTTTATATAATGTTGGCTAACCTCCTAAAGTGAATGAGAAAAATGGGGGGTTTTAAATACTTAAAGCATTAACCTGATGAAAACCAATACTGTTACTTTAGGGCTGATTACTAATGCAGTTGTTATTGTGAACTTTTTAATCACTGCTTTAGATTAATGGTCCACTGCTAATTGGCCATTTAAATGTGTAGCAGCCAAAACACCGTTGCCCCTCTCGAACATCATGCGCCTATGTGTTTATTATATAGAGGTTAACTTCTACAAATAGTCCAACCTGTCTGGAATTAGTTTGTGGTATTGATGATCCATCCAGGCCCAGACACCGTAGTTGTAGCGGACTGATACTAAATACATACATTCGTATTGAAGCACTGACTAATGAATCGATAAGTTATCCATCTAACACCAGTGGATCAGAACAGCCAATGCAGTGCAACAACCTAGATAGGAATGCTCAGGTTGATTACAAGTTTGGAATAAGGCCCAATCCCATTTCTACCCCTTACCCCTTCCCCTTACCCCTTCAGAACAAGGGGGAGGGTTAAGGGGAAGGGGTAAGGGGTAGGGGATTGGGCCTAAAACTTGTGTTGAATGTGAGCAACCTAGTATGCTTTGTTTTATTGCGGAATAACTTTGGTTTTAGACCTGATGTAGGACAAGCACAATTCCATTAATGCAACTTGGCGCTGGTAAAACTATCGTTTGGAAGCAGTGAGGCATGGTTTTACATTATGAGGAGGCTGGAAGAGAGGAAGCTCTACTTCAAATACAGGTAAGGGGAGTTGTTAATGCAAGACACAATGTCGTAGAAAATAGCCTGAATGATGGCCTCACATAAATCGTATGATCTTTATGACTTTGTCTCCGGTAATCACAGACGATGTTATCACGATTACAATTCCACAAGCGAAAATTAGAGATGACTGTTCTCGGTCTTTTCGCCGTTCTCTGAGTATAAACAAACCCACTGACATGACTCAGCAAAGTATGATGTCGTTTTAACATTCCCGAGCAACCCACGTCACACAGAATCTACATTTCATTATCAACCAATTAGCCTATACCCTATTGTACATGTCGTACACGGCGTCACAGACGCCGTGAAGTCTAATCAATTTTCAAACAGGCGTTTCTACCCTATCTAACAAAGTTACCCGTGGCACGGGGCTTCTCACGATGCCACATCCGTCCAAGGCCCTCTTGTTCTACTGATGTCATGAATAAGTCATCAGTCTTCTCCTCTATCCCCCCTTGGCATATCGCCCCCCTTCCCCCCCCCTGCCCCATCTCTGTGGGCCACTACAACCAACTGAAGTGTTTATGGGAGATAAGAGACGAGAGGAGGTCGCCTCATGCAGCTCAATAACTCCTTTTATCACCCGGACGCTGTGCTGTGAGGGCCACTTAACGACAACACCGACCTAAGATGAATTCTTAATTAGCCAAGTTTGTGGACCCAACATGAGAGGCCTAATGGGGAGGCTAAAACAGGGAGGAAAAAAAGGCGCCTGCTATGGTGCGACGTGTTTTCTGGTCGGTGGAAGGCCACTGCGTTTCAAAGACACTGCCCCGCTTTTATTTATTTTTTTAAGCCGTATCAGACGAAAAACACCTTGAAAAAGCCTTTTGTTGTTAGAAAAATGTCAGTTTTTCTAGACGGGTCTGTTTGGAAATGAGTTCAGGTAATTGTTTATTTTGGTGGCAGGCTTATCTTCATTGAAGTTAAAAGACCCTACCTTGTAAATGGAATGACTTCCTATAACGTTCAAGTTGATTCCTGATGTTCTCTACTGTCCCCCAGGGACCAGGGGCTGCTACATCTGCCTAATAGATGGCACTCTGGAGGCTAATGTTGTCGCCTTTCTCATTTGTTCATCTGACAAGATGTTATTTGCATAACCTTTCATAATAGTAGTATTGTTGAACAATGCAAGGAATTGACAAGAGGCCAAACAAACGCACCACTAGATATGAAAACATGCTACTTGAACTGAGTAAATATGAGACTGAATAAATAACCTTTTCATTTTTTAAGGATTAAAATGATGTCTTAATTCCTTCCTTATTTAATGAAGTACAATGTTTTGAACAAAAGTGAATGCGCTGGAAGATTGCGCAAGCTTTAATTAGCTTCTCAGGCATAAAGGTTTACCAGAGAAGACCAGACCAGATAATGACTTGAATTCTCTGTACATAGTTGCCTGCATAATAACCGTGAACAAAAGAAAAAAGAGAATTAATTATTCGATTTCCCGAACTGGGAAATGAGCGATTTCATCCTTGATTGCGTAATTCTGTAACTCCATAATGATCTCAACTCCATAGCAACAACAATGCCAGGGAATGTACATCAGAGAACCATTTGCTGGAATAGAAGCCATTGACAATGGTTATCCATTCTGAATGAATGCATTACACAGTGAGCCACATGCATGCACACAGGGACTCTCACTCCACACACAGATAATGAAGGAGTATACATCCTTTTATCAAGCTAAATCTAAACTAAATTAGAAGTGTGATGCCACTCTCCATCTGGTTCGATCTAGCCGTGCCGTAACAGCAGCACACATTAACCACTCCTCCCATCGTTTAGGTTGAGGGGATTGGTTGGGGCTTTGCCTGATTATATTCATCCAGAGCAGCCACCTAGTGGTATTTAAGAAAGATTAGCTTTAAATTAATGATTAACCTTTGTAATCCCGTGTGCAGTCGCAATGTCTTTCTCTCTCCCTCTCTCTATCTCTGCGTCTCTCTCGTCTTCACCTCGGCCATACAGAATAGAAGCTGCATTAAGGCACAGGGGGGTTTAGGCAGTAAATGAAGCAGCGTTATCTGACCAGTTCCCCACCAGATAATGAAGACCAATCCCCCTGACCACAGAGTCATAAAATATCCATTCCAAAGCTGACAATGTGTTTTCCACCATGCCTCTTTTAATAAATCCCTGATACACATTTGGAGCCGAACAAGCAATCATCGGTAGCGCTACATCGAGGAAAAGGGCACAATCTGCTTAAGAGGAATTAGCATGCTGCCATTGTTTAAATGGCCGTATTAGCGAGTCAGCGCACATTAAATGGGCAATTTCTCCACAGTCAACTCAGACTAAAGAGGCGAGGATTTTAATTTCCTGGGCGATGAGTTGTCGTCGTCCTCCCCCGTAACCTCGTTAGCGGAGGCTATGACAGCAGGCATATCTACTGTGATATCACAGACTTATAGACATGGTGTAGATTTTGCTGCTTATACAGAAACATTGGTATCATCGCAAACCAGTGACCCCATCTACAGTTTGACAAGAATCGACTGCCATTGGGTGCCATTTGAACGCGTTCTTATATCTAGCCTGTATATCTTGCCTCTCTGCTGTTTAGTTCAATCCCATCAAAAATGGCCCCAAGGTTTAATCGCAAACAAATTGTTTTTAATGACCTACTCTTGACCATGTCTAATTTTGAAATATTCCACAAACTAAAGTTAGTTTTTGAATGTACCAAGATCCACCACGGTGATAACAAACCCTAAACTAATTTCTTAGTGTTCATATTCAAGCTGAAACAGGCGCTTCACTTAAAAGTAGAAATTATTCTCTGTTAATTTTATTTCTTATTTTTCCAAAAGCACGTCAGAATCACATGGGTCATCAGAATCCATCCTGGTGGTCCTATCAGTTCCTGTGACCTCTATATCTGTGCAGCTCTTTGTGGCTTGGCTTACTTTTTCTGGAATAAGCCTAGTCTGGCTATTGCCAGACCAAGCTCAATCGTAGATTGCACGTTGGTCGGGGGAAGCTGTCATTTTCTTCATCATAAGAGGCGTGATCAACGGGCCTAGTTCAACTGACTCTGTATGCGATTGGCTGCTTGCCGTCGCTTCCCTGTCGTCATCGTGTTCAACCAGCCAATAGCGCGCCACGGTGAAATGCCAGCTCGGTGATTGGCTCCCGCAAAAACGTATCGGAAAAATATAGAAATGTATTGCTCGTCTCCAGACCCTTGTGCAGGGCGAACTCAAATCGCTGGCAGAATGGGCAGGGCTACCCAGTCCAGAATAAGCCTACAATAGAGGCAACATACTGTATATCAGATTAGACCAACGAAACAATGAGTTGGAGTAAATCAAGTTGTGCTTGGGCGTCTCTTGTTCAGCACCATGGAGAGCACCCTGTGTCTGAGGAGGAAGACAACACTATGCAAATGAACAGAAAACAAGAAGAATCGAGCAGCATTTAACAAGATACTGTTTAGCACAATGTGTTGTGATGTGACAAGCAATCTGTGATAGAATCAGCTTTCTAACTTTGTGAACGATATTGTGTGAATAAAAACAAAAAATTGATGCTCGCAGTGAGTTATGAATAAAAGAAGACTCAAGTCTCTCCTGTCACCATTGAGGTGATCGGCTCTCTTTAAGAACTTCCTACACTTAAAAAGCTTAACAAAAAAGATGAGATGGATTAGATATCCTTAGCGGACCGTTTTTCTCAGTAAAAAAACACAAGAAGGTTTTTCAGGTATTTCTCCTGCAAGAGGTCTGACCTTCCCACTGTAAAAAAACCCAATTCAATGCCTTTTAAGATCAAATTTCCTATTTGGACAAGCCTAACATTGCCGCCTCTAGAACAAATGTCAAGCGCTGCTTGCGGGTGCCTTCTGAGAACCGACTAGTTGACATTTTGTTCTCCCACACATATGACCTACATCTGAGCGTAAACATGGACTAAAGATTAAATGAAATAACATACTTTTCAGAGAGATAAGAGCAATTATATTCTACTCGACTGTGAGCGACTCATCTGCATGGCAAACTAAAGCTCTCTTCTGATCACCTTGGAGGCCAAGCCAGACGTAGGCATTACCCCTCATTATATCTGTGCTTATCACAGACTCATTCATGCACAGGCCCCTTGATAGGAAACTTTTCATAGAAAGTCTCTTAATCAGTCAGCCTGGGGATCATAAGATCGGCAAGGGACATATTTATAATGGACCACCAGAATATCGATATCTCTGCTCCTGGTTCACGTTTAGCATATCATTCAAGTGTGTGTGTGTCTGTTAGCGTGTGTGTCTGTGATATTTGTACACACACCCTTCCTTGCATGCACACACACACACACACACAAATACACACATTCAAACTCCTAAAAGAGACTTGGCTGTATCTTTTTGAGCGCCGAACAATTCCCATTTCACAGGCCGGGGCAATGATCCCTCATAAGACCCTCCCTCCATTAGCATGACAAATGCGACACGGCACAGAGGTGAATTGACGGGAACATGCATCAAGACACTGAAGCCAATCATGAGGTCTCAGGCTGAAGCCTTGCTCCTCATCCGCACTAGGAAACAAAGCCACGCGATGAATAAATAACTTGTCACCCATCAAGTGGAATGACAAATCTACTGCTCAGCGCGGCGGCGGCGACGGCGGCTAGGGGACATATTTGCGCTTTCCCGGGTGCCATGGCTCTCACTGGGGTTATTTTTCTACCCGCTTCAAATATATTGCCAGTATAACAGGAACAATTTAACAAAAGTCTTTCACTTTTTTTATTTGTTTCCTTATGGGACTTATCAAAAATAATCTCTTTGAAATCGGTCTCCCTTTAAAAAGGGCCCCAACAGATATACGACTGAGAGTGGCAGATCCAAGGCAGCTCTTTACTTTCACACAGACTGCTGTTGTATGTCCTTGATGGAGCTCCAAGAGTGAGAGAGAGTGCGATGCACACAGATATACGGAAACACTGAATGAAAGAGGAGAGAGACAACATACAGGTCTAGAGAGCATAGAGACCTGGGTGGTTGTTCTTTGTTCGCTTCCTTTCACACACCATGCATAGCGGCATTGAGCACACTCATGAATTATGAACATGTTCACAAATATGCAAATCCCAGCATTAGCCTAGTTACGCCCCTGTACTGTAAGTTATAGTGACTTATCTATTATGTACGACCTCCGCACTCCTCCCATTCCCCAAATCGAATGCAAGAAGAGGCCCTAGGCAGCCGACTTCACAGACCTCCATTCGCGGCTCTCGCTTGTCATTAGAAATAACTGGAAGCAGGGGAGGTAATACCCCAAAAAACACTCCCGTTAGCCTGGCACCAAATCCCCGGGGTCTAGGAATAAGCTTGAATCTTCACGCTTCCACTGTTGATGTGAAATAACCATAACAAGGCCTAACTGCTGGAGGATACTGGGAATCTGTGGTGGGAAACGGAGGAAGGTGGTGAGAAGGAACAAGGATGAAATGGTTGTAATCCTTAAGCATACCGGTAGGGCAGCCAAAGGCTGACACACATGCACAGCATGCAAGGAGTGTGTGCGCGCACACGTACGAGAACTGATCAATCCTTTGTGGCTTCGGACAAACCCACACACATTTAATGAGGAGTCGCTTTAGTGTGAGATTGATCATATTGAGCGGTCAATGTTCATATCGTCGGTATATTTGTCAACCCACTCAACCTACAGAAGACACGGATACGCGGACTACTAGATCTTCAAGACTTCCTTCCTCTGACATGCGCCCACATTAATGAAATGCATAACGATTATTAGGTTGGATCAAAGGTGCCCCTTCAGGACATTGGGAACCGGAATGCTCTTGACACACAACGATAACTTACCGACTCCTCAGTAATGTCTCCCGTCACTATGGCAACAAGGCACACCTTCGCCGAGGCCCTCATCAACCAGTGGTTACGTAACGGCTTGATCGGCCAGATCCCCCACTTAAATATTAATTCATCGAGACATTACGTGCCGAGACTTGGATCTGGCTGACAACTGCTGAAGAAGCGGGCTCTTTTCACCTTCACAAGGAACACCACGCACTGCCTCCCTGTGCACAGTCACACACAGCTCACACAAACAAGCTAAAAAATCCATCTCTCTTTTCAGACACTCACCAACAGGAACAATCCTCTCTCTCTCTCTCTCTCTCTCTCTCTCTCTCTCTCTCTCTCTCTCTCTCTCTCTCTCTCTCTCTCTCTCTCTCTCTCTCTCTCTCTCTCTCTCTCTCTCTCTCTCTCTCTCTCTCTCTCTCTCTCTCTCTCTCTCTCTCTCTCTCTCTCTCTCTCTCTCTCTCTCTCTCTCTCTCTCTCTCTCTCTCTCTCTCGTCCACGAGACTCTGGATCCCCCAGCTAAATGTCCTCCTGCAGAACAACAAATCCTCATCAAATATTAATTCCCATCTTTTGTTATTTTTCATTTGCACTGATTAGAAAAATCCCAGGAAATAAATAAGCGGTCTGTTTCTTTTATTAGCAATTACTCACATGGAACCAGCTAGATAGACACTGCTATAAAACACATTCAATTGACACAGGCAGATCCTTCCTTCCCTGACTTTGCGATACAACATCCCATCAACTTCAACAAGGGTCATTCTAAGTATACGCACACTGATGTTATGATCCAATTGGTATTCCCAAATATTAATGCATTATAATTGAGTACACTATGTACTTATCTATCTAGATAGACAGATACTTGGATTTTAAAATAGGATAATGTGCCACCAGGATTTCAGAGGTCTTTGTATGGTTTATAATTAACCCAAATGAGAATGCTGTATGCGTGTTAATTGTGGTGCTAAAGAAAACAAAAATAAATTAAAAGATGGAATTCATTGATTAGATTAGAGAACATTCTGAACAGTGCTGTGATTGACTATTGTTTGATTAATGATATCTTCATGATACTCAATTAATTGGTTAATGGTGGAGCCAAGAGACCATTTTCTAGTCGTTGTTGACATCGGCTATGGATACTGAATACGCCATATACAGGGCTGGAAAGTTGTATCTTATTTCCTGTTATTAATTATAAATCTACATTTTCAGAGATTCAATAAATCGCCCTGCCTAGAGATTATATGAGTACCTTTCTTCAACATAACAGCACTGTCTAATTATATACAAATCCTTTTGTCCACCTGCTTCCAATTCCACTGAGATGCATGAGCGGAGGACCACAGTTCCTACTGAAAGTCATGTAGAAATCACAACTGCAAACAACATTCATGTAAAAAAACAGGCACCCAACAGACACGCAACAGAGCAAAAATGCTCTCCTCTCCTACCGGCTCCCTCGTCCCCAGCACTGAGTGCCCCCCTCCTGCCTAGGCTCCCAAACACATAAACACCAGCTCTTGAACAGGAAAAGTACTTTTTATGTTTTTTCATATTTATAATCATTCAAATATTGATGTGATAACAACACCCGTCCTGAAGGGAGGGAGGGTTTTGCAAATTCAACACAACATTAGTGTAGTTGTTAAACAACAGGCAGCACGGCAGAAGGACATAGTTGATTCATGACTCGATTAGATGAATAAATAGTCCGTTTCGCCAATAGCCTCCTGTCAATTTTGTAGTGGTCATATCCTGAAAAAAATGCATACTATCATGTGTTTATATAACTAAATCACTTCTTCTGACCATATCAATATAGTTGTCTGAGGTAATTTTCTTTCAAACGTAGCCCAGATGGCTGGCTTTCACCTGCTTCAAATAATTAATCTCAACACAGAGATTGTCAAAGCCTAAACGCCCCATGCTTCCAACGACATGTGAATTATCACAGCAGATTTTGATGCGTTGGCTTGCTCCGTGAGGTGTAAAGGTGGCCATTGGCATGCAGCTCCATGGAAACACTTAATACGGGAGCTTGAGAGGAGACCGCAGACTCCAGACTGACATTCAAATAGTTAGGCGACAGCGACCATGGCCACTTCCTGACTTTAGTGTCGGACTGTCGTCTGGTGAATCTTGCAGTAAGACATTACCTTCAAATTTAACTGCAAAAGTAACCTTCCTGGAAAAAAACAAGTGTCATCCAAAGTCGATATGTGAACGTGGTTTTAACTTTAAATGTCTCGGATAGATTCGTACAGCACGTCCGCGCTCCGCAGTCACCAATGTCCAACTTGAAATAAAATCGATCCAGTGTCAGCAGGGAAGGTTTTAATGAACGCTCCTGCGCCGAGACTGAACCCTGCACAACACTGCTCTTATTTCATCTATAAATTGATTTTTCTAGTGAATAACAACAAATCATAAAATTAAATTAAAATGCCCGATTCCCCTCTTTAAAATCCGGCAGGTTATAACGTTACTTATGTCATACATTGCATCGTAGCCTTAAAGTAGTCTAGGATCTACTTAAATCACCTCGAAAAAATATGAGAAATGATTTTACCTCGCATTTGTTTGGTGACCGGATCCGCTTTCCAATGACCGGGGTTTTGTGATTTCAAGAGCCACTCTTTCCACTTTTGCGCGGAGGATCTTCTCGCTGTCTTCTTCTTGTGGAGACGCTCCCGACGGCCGATCTCATCACTGATTTATTGGAAAGAGGACACGAGGGGACGACGAGGAGTCCTTATTAATTTAAAGTGGTAAATTCGACTCCATCCTTCGCGCCCATGAGCTGCAGACCGCGCGCGCTGTGTCTGCACGCGGATGCATGTGTAATGTGCTCGAGCTGCTCGCTTAGTGCGTAGCACACCAGTTCTCAGTCCGGGGAGGAGTCGCTCCTGTCGTCAGATGGTCAGGTGCGACGAGCACCTAGGAAATACCGAGGAGCTTAGTTCACCAATTATTTGAGTTTATTCTGTAATTGTATGCGGTTTGGTTAAATCATCATTTGGAATCATTTGAAGCAATTCATCCAGTTAGTCCAGTCTTGCAATAGTTGTGAGCCAGACATTCACACATTTCTCACGTTCAACCCTTTGTAGCAATATCCTTTTCTTGCTAAAGTCTTCACTGATGCATGTATACTTCTACAGTAGGCCGGCCTATATGAAGAATGATGTATGAAGTACAAGCTTATCACAATACCAGCCATCTATAGGCTTGCAGCCTAGCCTACTGGCCAGTAGACATCTGCATTCACAGAGGATATGGGGACCCTTGCCCCCTTTCTCGACTGTATCTCCATTCAGCACACACCTCCCCCATCCTGGCTTCAGTAGATGTGTGTCACTGCCTCTCTTAAGCCAGGAGGCTAAAATGGGAGACGAGGGGAAATAGAGGGAATGGTCCATGTATATTTTAACAGCAGAGGACAGGTAGAAAAGGAGAGCAAAAGGTGAGGAAAGAGATCCAGCTATAATTGAGCTTGAGAGAGCAAGGTGGAAGATCATAGCTTGGAAGGGTATGGAAGGAAAGAAGCGTGGTGGTAAGCCATCCTGAATGGCCATCATTTTGACAGTGTTAATATTGGACAGAACACACACCGCTGTACACTTAGATGGTGGGGCAGAGCACCATAGCATACTAGTGGAGTGGTCCATCAGGGAACGGGCTCCCCATTGGCTTGAGTCCATATCTGCCCTAAACGTTTTCTATAAAAGTACATCACTTTGCTATAAAATGTGCAAAAAATCTATCTTGCGCTCACATAATATTGAATAACTACTAATGAAACAAGTGCAGAATGCTTACTTATCGCAGAGTATGGATGTGTCGTACGGTTTCTACCGTTGTGATAACCTAGTCTTTGGGACCCCCGCCTAAGTGATAAAGAAAATTAACTCAGGGCTGACTCAATGGTATTCTGATTAAGAGAGGCAAAACGCAATGTTATCTTTTTAAGGATCTATCATTAAAATCAGCAGTGCAATTCATTGTCCGTAATTGGAGAGTAATCTTGAGATCTTTTATGCTATGCACATAATGATTTATCCTTCAATAAAGAGAAGTGGTCAACCTCCTCCCCCCCCCCCCCCCCCTACATAGATCCGTATTAATATTCAATGTTTTGCCATTGCTGGATCACAGTAACTTTTGTTGTTACCCTCAGAATACAGAGTGGCTACAATCCGACAAAGACGTTTACCTGGCAAGATGAAAGAAGCATTGCTGTTCCTCCAGCAAGTGTTCCTGAGCTTTGATCGTAGAGAAGACGAGACAATGGTCGGACTGGCTCCCACTGCCGTCCCCGGCAGCCACCTTGCTGGCCTGGAAAAAATCTCTGGCAGATGCATTTTTCATCGGGGCAGACGAAGTCAGGCATAGTTTCATAATTCCCTCCGAAGTTACATCAGCTCACCCTGATATAATTCCATCGTATTCCAGCATGGAGGTCGGGTGTCTTAACCTTAGCTTAGCATGCCTATTGTGTTCATGGGTGACCTCTTTCCAAGGGTACCAGGGTAATACAATTCTTTGGAGTAGAGTGGCTGTGTTAGCAAGTAGGGGCATTATTTTTTGTGCTTCACCATGTGAGAATTTTATTATCCCCTAACTGTGAATGAAATGATGCCTTATGGGTAAATGGCAAGAGTGATTGCAAACAATTTCAAGGAAACTGCTGGCAGGTACTCTCACATTTGAGATGTTATTTTGCCTTAGGGTCATGCAGAACACCTTCTGGTGGCGGTATTATTATTAAGTATTATATTAAATGAGCACTCCCGGAAAACAAAATAATTATATGCATTGTTTTTATGGTGTTGTTATCGTTGTAGCTTAGAGCAGTATGAAACTGAACAAAAGATGTATCAGTAATTTGTAGTTAATATTATGCTGACTCTTTAAATATGGATATGTTTTGGAGTCATAGCTGTCCTCAAGGCCTCAGAAACAATGAGGGATTGTAAACTCATGTTTCTATGTCAAACTAATAAAATGTCCACTGATAAAACCATGCTGTTTGAAAACCAGTGGAATGCTTTCATGAAGATACTTTTTGTCATAGGTAGGTGATTTGGCAGGATATCTGCTTTGTGTTTGTTTGAACATACGAAATTGAGAGTCTGTCTTTAGTTTGAGCATTATCTAGGTTGCTTTTGACAGCCAACCAAAACTATGGTGAAATGAATGCAAAGGTTGTATTACATTTATTAAACCTCCCCCAAAATCACATCCTCAATTAATGGACAAGTTATTTGACGCCTACATTTTTAAACAGGCTAAGAAAATGGATTTAATGGGCACTTCAACTTTAATTGCCGTCTTGATGAAATATGAATGGACTTTTTAAAGATAATCCCCAGCTCAGGAATATGAAGGAATATAAACCCTCACCAGCCTTCCTCCAAGCCTTTCCCAGGCCTCGCAGCACTACTTTTTAATGCCTTACCAAAATGATAACGAAGGACACAAATAATCTTGCAATTGCGACGCCGGCTGTACCAACCCACCGTGACTCCTTGTTTAGCGTGTTTTGTGATTTGTTACATTTTTGTAGGAAGACCGGCCAGGATATTTTCCATGATTGCTCACTGCCAGGTCGTTCACAGCGGTTGAAGATGTGTGGTGAAATTAGTCACCATGGCGACACACAAATCTTTGCATTGTCCCCCCCGGAAGAGGCGGTGGTCTCGGGCCTTTAACCCCTCACTCTTGCTCTCTACCTCTCTCTGATAGTGCTACCTCGCACATCCGCCTGCGCAAGCACTCAGCTATGATTTGTGATATTGTATAACACCATATGATACGTTACACCATGCCTGGCTATGTGGAACCATGTAATGCTGTAATTGTAATGTATTGCATATTATCATAAAGTCATGTATTGGTAGAAAGATGAAATATATATATATATATAGCCAAGCCTATATATATTATTTTGCTTGTAACATATTACAGGCTATACTTATATTTGAACATAAACGATTATTATGTAGAACACATATTTTGACTTGTATTATCTTGAGTTAGTTAAAATAAGATCTATTTCAGTCAGTGTACAGTATCTGTTAGCGTATCTAGGGGCATCTCACTTTGTATGTGACAGAGAGCCATCAGAAGTGTAAGCCAAGATACTTTCCCAGATCAGCCTTGACAAATTAGAAGAAAGTTATAATTGTTGTTATGTGCACATATTCATAGCTAACAACATAACCATATGTCACCTGTGGGAACTGTACACCTGTATCATGTATTGTTCGTACGTCACCGATTTTCACACATTGTCTCAATTCTCTCGCCTGTTTATGTGTTTCTTTTTACCCTGCTTTTCATTCGGTGAATATCATCCTTTTTTTATATTGCTTCTTCTCTTTGACACCTAAGTGACAATTTTAAGGTCTTGACACTTGAAAGGCACAAGTTCAACATAGATTGTTTCACACAACACTGTAGATATTTATAGCCCCATTGTTATTATTTCTGAGGGTTTGAGTCTGAACAACGTGAAATTTGAGCCTTTAACAGCACGCCAAATGTCACTTCTCTGTAATGTCTCTCTGTCCCTCTCCCTCTTTCTCTCTCTCCATCTCCAGGAGTTCATTATCCAACCATTAGCTCTTTGCTGGTGAGAGAGGGAGCCATGGCCCCGAGTGGGCAGCAAGCGGGGCACCTGATGGCCCTAATCTTATCCTCCACAATGGGCTGCTGTGAATGGGAGCGTAATCAGATGGCTGGCTCCTCTTCTCTTTAACTAGCTCAGCCTGCCTACGGTGCTTCTCTGCACGAGAAGCACTCGTCAAGTTGAAGCCGGAGGTATTTCGAGACTTCTCCCTAACTATTTTGGAAGTAGCGAGACTTCCCCTGTCAGACGTACAGAGCCGTAATCCTCTGACGTGAAAGGCCTGCTGCCGACTTTGAAAATCAATGAGGGCTTGATTGACGCTGAGTCACAAGCACTCTTGGCGATCATGTCCATGTTGGTGTCTGATGGCAAGTTGCATTGTCATGTAAGAGGCATCATCCCTTCTTACAGAAGATTGATCTGAATAAGGCGCCGTCTCTGTTGAGACGTTTCTCAATTATTGTGATAAGTTGTCATGCTGGAAGCAGAATTTAGTCTGCGCTGTTCTCAGACTCTGAGAATAGTCTGAGATGCTCTAAACCATAACCTTGTCAGTCCTGTCTGCCAAATCGCTGATATTTTTCAAATGAGTCATAAAAGGGCATAATAAGGAATGTAATAACAAACTGTATGGAAAGGAGTGAAGAAGTTTGGGTCTTCTTGACCTGAATTCACCCTCAGCACTAACAATCAATCCTTTGACACACAAACACACGCACACCTACAGACATTAACACATGCACACACATCTACACACATACAACCACCTACACACAGACACAAATTTAAACACATTTTAACGCACACATAATTACACACACACTTACACTTGCATTCACACAAGCACACGCACATACGCACACACACGCACACATTCACAAAATCAGAAACTCAGACGCACAACCGCATGCACGCCTCTCGCTCTCTCTCTCTCTTATTCCCACTCTCTCTCTAACTCTCTATCTCTCTTCAGAAGGAGGCCTTCATTAACAATGAAGTAGCTGACACAAGCGTGATGTTCATCCACCGTTAGCAGATCCGACAGGGCTACATCGAACGTCTCCCTCACTTATTAACAGCTAGGGAAATAGGTCAATCACAAAAAAAGGAGGGAAGGAGGTAATAGTCTGGTGCCTTACATATGTAACACCCTCCAGGATAGTACTTAGTATTAGTAAAAGCAATACGACGAGATTTAGACTCAAGGCTGAAATATTTGCCATGCTCATATCTGCTTTTGATGCCGAAGTGTTCATTAAAGTGATTTTGGATGCATCACATATTTTATGAATTGCAAATTGGGTTTGCTCCAATAGCAGATTCAAAACTACGCTATCCCAAAACATTAAACACAGTTTCTGCTAATTAGTGCCCTTTTCCCCTTCTTGAGCCAAGCAACAGTCTCAAGCTAATAGCCAATTAATGAATTTGTTCGTTCCTCTTTCAAGCTGACTAGAGAAAGCTAGGTTGTTGTGTTCACAGTGCATGCTGTGGCCTTGCTGATGTTATCCATGGAAACCTCTGTCTCACGCAGAGTTTAATTAATGCACAGAGACTACTAAGGTCGTCAATTACAGTGATGAGGAAGCACCTAGGTGTACTGTGATGAGATGTGTGAGTTAATAGTGAAAGTTGAATCCACACCCTTGTGATATGTACCAGCTTTAAACTGTTCACTCTGACCGGGTGATGAAACATGAGTTTATTTTCAGTATGACCTATTTTCAAATTTGTATCCATCTTCTTAACCAGCAAATGCAAATCAGATGACTGAGCCACCTAGCTGAAATATGTGATTTTAGCGGGGGAAAAAAGCCTTGATGCACAGTATAACTTATGCATAATCACATAAATAAAATGTAAATTAAAAATGTATATCAATGAATTCACATTGATACAATGCACACATGAGTACAGAGCTGAATAGCTCCTTGGAAAAAGAGGTAAAGAGTAAGGATGATAGAGAATTGTATGTATTTTAGCCCCTGCAACATTGGAAAGCAACGCTCATGAAAATGAATGCTGTGATATTTTACCTTCCACTGTATGAATACCTATCTATAAATATATAAATGGTAAAACTGTATCCGGCTTGCATTCTGGTAACATTTCAAAGAAGAGTGGATAAATATTTGATGAGGCAGAAGAGATATTTCCTGATATGCTGTGTTTGCATATTTTAAACTTATTTGCTTTTAAGGCTCGGCAAACAAATAACAAATATGTCAATTGGCCCACAGAGGATCCAATAAAGTTGTCATTATGGGAAGGCTTTGCAAATGCACTCTCTCTCTCACTGTTTATATCTCATTTCAGTTGGCCCATAACGTGCCCTGTGTGGCCCCATAACTCTGAACGTAATGCACCGCACACAATGCAAATACAAAGCACACAACACATTGATGGTTGAATTGGTCTGATGATAAGTGCTGCTGCTGGTGATTATAGCATTTAAATATATATAAATTAATAAATAAATATACATATAGAAAACGTAACAGCAACACTGTGGATTCCAAAGAGAGAGAGTGGGAACCAAGACCTAGTTCTCAAAAACAGTTTTTACACATTTGAGTAATTTTGTTGACCCGCAAAATAGTTTTTGCGGGTCAACAAAGGAAGTAGTCCAGAACAACTTCTTGAAGCCTTGTTGAGGAAAAGCAAACGCTATATACCACAAATAGCTTTGCAGCCATTTCCCTGGATATATAGAGTGAGTGAGGAGACAAGAGATGCGTGTGTGCGGGGATGGGGGGAGTTCTCTTTTCATTAATTTTTTTGTCAAGAAAGCTTTTGAGGCTGATTTTGTTTCCTGAGGCAAAGTGTCATCGCTTTTTACTCATTGTAGTTATTTTTCCTTTTGTTTTCTTTATATTGTTCAGTCTCTTTCTGCAGTAAAGCATAAGGTAGACACACGGTGGCTGTGTCTTAGCGCAGCTAGAGTGCAGCTGGGAAGATCTATAGGTTTATGAAGTGAAGATCAAAACACTGTTTGATTTCTGTGGTACAACAATGGTACCTGTGTTATCCAAGGGCATCTGGTCTTGATCAAGCAGAACATAAGCATGCGTTAATTGCTAAGAACTTGAGAGCCACTGCATCCCTAAATTAGTTGACAGTTTAAGAATATAATTTATTAGAATAGAAGAGCATTGTCCAACTGTGGCCAGAAATTTAGCAGGCTCATTTAAATGAATATGTCTGCTGAAAGAAATACAGACAGCCATCGTGTTTTTTAAGTGGAACGGATGCATAATGTCTAAATTACCTCTTGTGCCATCTGTATTGCAGCAAAGGCCTTCTAGTCTGTCTGAGCTTGCTTCTCGGGTACTTTTACTTTTGGTTTCAGTATATTTTGTGATTCATGAGCTTGAACTCCCTCTCTTGGCCTTGTGTCCCCAAGTTTATCTCAGTGTGTCACCAACCAACCTTTCACATCATTTGAGCCACAATCTGACCATACATGATCATGATGTTACGACTCAATAAAAAAACAGTCGCAGAACATACTTTCCGTTCATTGGGACTTGCATAAGGAGCCATATACTCTAGCTGCATAGGCGTCAAATCCGTTCAGGACGCTGGGGACGAGTACCCACCAGTTTTCGTCAAGATTCATTTTGTACCCACCACTTGTAAAAAAAAACTTGAGTTGAATTATTATGGATTATTACAAGGCTCTTCTATTAGCTGTTGACTGCTCCATACACTTGTGTGGGCCTTCCAAACGTTCAGCTGTCAATTATTTTTGTTTATACAATGGTCTGGGGAATACTCGATTCTCATTGGCTGCAGGGTGTGCATTAACCCCAGACATTTGCTAAATAGTTTCCGCCAAGTTGCTAGTACCAAGGACAGTATCAGAGTGATAACCCGTTGAACTTAATGGATGTGGTAGAGACCACTGCCAAATAAATAAAGGTAAGACGCAATATATATTGCTGAAGATTTGCTGGTACTGTTGCGAGGTCTTTCGTGTTTTTTGCACTCAAGTGGTCGGCTATTTTAACTTGATAGTCGGGGGAATCAGTCTCTTGTTGACACAAAGTGTCTTTTGGTCGTTCTTGCTTTGCTTGAATTCTGGTATTAATTGTGGTGGGGACTGCATGAGTTTTGGTCAGAATGCCTGATGTAGGCTAGATTGGATGGAATACGTGAATTTAATTGACAACAGCCAGCTCATGATGTGATACAGCGTTCAGCTCTGCAAGTAATATATTTTTATTTTTCAATCTTGACGACTTTTGTAGTGCTGTGTGTAGCTACTAGCCACACGTTTGCCCCTTCTGAACTCAAACACGCAGTTCATTTCCTTTCCTAGCTCCTCTTGTCTAGTTGGTAGCTTAGCCATATCATGTCATGTTGTCAACATTGGATTAGTGGAGCAGAACATAGTGGGTCATATGTCCGATGTTTTTTGGAAACATTTTCTTCATAAAACGTGCCAGACAGATTTTGTATGCATACATTAGCTACATGGGAATGCTGTTTTTCAGAACCTTTCATTACCTGCACTAAAGAGAGAAAAAGGAGTGCATCCTCATTATACCCAGCACTTCTGAAAATGCACTCCCGAATGCGTCTCTGTCCCCAGCACATTTCAAACCAAACTGACGCCCATGTCTAGCTGCACATGCACTGGAAAAAGCCTTCTGTTGAACCAATTAAAAAAAACAAGGGTAATGGTTCACATCTATATTACATAACTTGAGCCAATGACAAATATATAGCTTGCCTCAAACAATATTTCCTATGTTCATAAAAACAAAATAATACAACTTGGCACCAAGTATAATTCTATTCTTTGAATGAAGTTAATACATTTAAATCGTATGTTAAATCCTAAACAAAAAAATATTGATTCACTCCAACAATTGTTTCTCATTTAAGAAATATCTATCAGAAATAATTTGTTTTATCCAATCAAAAAGATTACAATTTAATCAAACAATTGTTTCTCATTTAAACATAACATATATTTGTATACATCATCATCATTTCCCGCTAGGCTCTCGCCGCTTCATGGCCTTGGGGCGCTTCTGTCTGGATTCGACATCGCATCGTGACATCATTCACATCATCAATCAACAGCCAACCCCCTCTACCACCTGAGCTACTACCGCCACATGAAAATATATATAAACAATCTAAATGGCAGAGTTAGACCTACTCCAGACCTCCCTCCAGACACAGACAGACTGTCCTAGCTCACAGAACCAGTGAGTCATCGTCACTCTGGTCAAGGCTAGTGCTTTCACCTCAAAATCACTAAGTTGGCAACACTGCGGTTTGGTCCAGTAGTCGTAAGCGTCTTTGTATTTAATGCGCATGCGCAGGCTTGTACGTAACCTTGAAATTGTACATTTGTCTGAACAAATATTTCTAAATTGAGCTCCTAATCAAATATAACAGTGTTTTAGGAAGAAAACAAAAAAAAAATATTTGGATTGAATGACAAAATTATTAATCAGTTGAATACACAACCTTAAAATTTTACATTTGTCAAAATGGATATTTCTTAATTGAGCTCCTAATTAAAAATATCTATATTTCACAGTATTTTGAAATAAAAAAAAGTTATTTTAAAAATAAAACAAAAAATGTTTATTTGAATTGAATTACAAAATAATAATCAGATGAAGTACAGCTTAAAACCCTTTTTCCAGTGTGTATTATGCATAAACAGTTACATGACATCCATAGGGCTTTATGCACTTGCCTATGCCTCATCTTCTTCAGTGTCAAACATGTGTACAGATGTTATGATATTTATGAAACACGCCAGCATTAAAGCAGAACCTTTCGGCTGCATGTCAAAGTTAGTATCAAGATCGTCTTGTGATTCAATGAACAATAAACTATAGTTTATTAGTCTGAGAGTCGTGAAAGTCAAATTTTCATGTTGTGTTTGATTTCACTGCTATCTAGTTTCTGAAGATTGGTATTCTGTTTGAATAGTGTGGGACTATATATTTGTGTCTAATCTTAAGTGCCAAACAACAACAAGCAATGCTTTAATACACATTAGATGTTGGATGCATTTCGGAGTCCTGTCAAAAAGTCCTACTATATTAAGGCAGAACTTCTAGGGGGGAGGCAGCACAGGGACTGGGCTGGAAACCAGAAACTGCAGATATATGCCTTGTGTACTGTTGGCCACTGAGTGATTATACGGAAGAAAACTTTTGGATTTAAAAAAAGTGTTTCCGCCGCAGCCATGCTGTGTCGTAAATTACCAATTTTCATTCCTTCTTGTGTTCACAAAAAGGTTTTCTTTGAGTAACTCAAAATAGATTTTAAAATAACAATGAACCTATGATTTGATAGGGGATTCAAACAATGCATTATAAAATGATGCAGTAGTAGTAGCCAGTGGAGCTAACAAAGAAATGTGAAGCCCACAACTTAGCTAAGCAGCGAGGGCTCAACCAATTACAGGGGTTTGCTTTGAACTCGCCAAATTCACAACCTGGCTCTTGCACCAAGAATGGCCGCCTAATCTTCCCCATGTCCATCATTGGATTGCACCAATCCTTCAGCTCTCCACTGGGACGGCCAGTTTGTGGTGAGCGTTCTGGTGAAAACTTAGCCTCGCTAATGCCAGACCTCATCTCAATCTACATTGAGATGAGGTCTGGGAGCCACACATTCATTTTCTCGTATTTGGGGCGTGGTTTACGATTGCCCGGAGCCGTTTATTGGGCGCTACGAATGTCTATCATATGAGTCTGTACCAGTGGCGGCTGGTGGTTTTTAAAGTGAGGGAGGAAGGACTGCGCGCTTGGTTGCCATTGGCCTGCTTGCACTGTTGGTGTATGGTGGCATAAGAATGTGAGACTCAAGTTGTTTCAGGGTGTTTTGGTGAACTACAAAATAGCAGGGAGGGAGTTATGTGAACAAAATGTATACAAAGCCACCAGTGGCATCACTGTAATTTGAGAAGGAAAGGATGCAAAGCATATTAGTCAAATCAGGCCTACTATTGATTTGTAAAAGTAAATAAAAAAATCTGGGCCTATTATTGGGCCTATTTTTGCCCTCACTGACTGAAGTTATTTAGCTATGTTTATTTTCAGTTACAATTGCTTGTAATGCTACCAGTAAGTCATGCGTACCTAGCAAACCATGTAGCACTCACAACACTGACGTTGCCATTACTTCTGATGACCTTGATTTTGGGAAGTGGTCTACCTCTGTCTGAATGAATGGAATGGTTTTTGTAATAAGACGTTAACAATGTCCTCCGTTTCCAATGTTTCCATTGTGCATTTAGGATCTCGCTATCGCAGATTTCACTTGCTCTGCGTCTCTCAGACTGAGCACCGCGGCAATGCAGACCGGGTTTGTTATCGACAGCGTTGCCAGATTGGGCAGATTTCCCGCCCAATGATAATTTTTCCAGCCTAACATGGTTAAAAGTAGCCCAATTGGGTGGGAAATCGGACCAATCTGGCAACACTGCTCAACATCCAGGGATCCTGCTTATTGGTTCATAGCGCAGACGGATAGATTTTTGCGCGAATCAGACCCCTTAAGGTCCCACCCACTCAGAGGAGGATTTTCCTCCTCTCTCCCATTGAAACCCATGTTCTATTTAAAGTAGGCTACGCCGTCTAGGCTTCGCCTTATGGGCTTGTCCCGTGAAAATTCAAACTATGCACCTATCAGCGTGGGCACCGCCCACATTTCCCACGGTATCGTGTATATAGCGCGGTGAATACCGTCGCTCATCCTCCCTTTTCTTTCAGCACTTGTGCTTATCAGCGAGAAATTGGGAACTACTATTAAGAAGAAGATGAAGACTTAAACACGGATCTCCCGAGCCGGTGGCAGCGGCTCGGGCGAGGCCGCGGACAAACGGCCCCTTTTCAGGGCCACCTGAGAGCGCTCCTGGAGCTAGGTCCTTTTCAGGACTCCTATGCGCCTCCTGTCCCGCCTCCCTGGCACCGGGTGACGGGCACTTGGCGTGCTCTGTGTGCCTCGGCACCGACCACGCCGAGGCTTCTATGGCGGCCCCCGTCTCCTGTGTCGCCTGCCGGGAGCTGCCTGAAGAGGGGATCCTCTCCAGGCATCTCTTCTTTTCCCCTGCGGTGGACCTGACGCGATGGCATCATCGACGCCGACGACGACGCCTCCATGGACGGCGACTCGGCGTCGCGGGGAGATCATGGGTGAGGCGGCGGCGGCCATCCCGGTTCGGGGCGATTCTCACGGGCTCCTCCCACCAGCAGGCTGGGAGGAGGCGGGGTCCGGGCCGGTCCCAGCGTTCCAGGGGGCCGCCTCCGACTCCAGCCCCGGTGCCGCAGCAGCCGCCGCAGACGGGTAGAGCAGCGCCACGGACCGGTAAGTTCCGGAAGCTTGCTCCTACTTTTTCTTTCCCTATTAAAGAAAAAGTAAAGACCGTTCGGCCGAACAGCGGTACATGGTACCTAAGAGCGATATTCCTCAGGCCACCTAGGTCCTACGCTTATGGTGCGTTCCTCCATGTTGCCTCTTCCCCCCTCTCAGCCCTGTGGCTGTAGGGTGGCGACCGTCGGACGGCGTGTTCACATGGCCTCTGGTTCACCTGCTTCTAAGAAGCGGCGTCCCTTGGAGCCTCGTGGACGGATCAGAGACTCGTTGCACGAGCCCGTGGATACGGCCGCTTGTACCGGTCTCCCAGTTCCCCACATTATAGGTGAGGAGACGGGTCCGCGCGCTGTGGCTACAGCCTGCGGACAGCGCATGCGCACAGGTGCGGCGGCCGGACGGCTAGCTCCCTGTTCAGCGGGCACGAGCGCGACGTCTAGACAGCTCGTTGTTTTTACAGCGGCTGGATCTGGTACGTCTCCTACGCTCGCTAGCCTCCTCCCGTTCATGGGAAGCCCCCCTTGGCTCACACGCAGTGTGGAGGCAGTAGGGGCAGAGGAATACGGGTTATTCCTGGACGGTCTTCCTCAGCTGTCGGCTCGCCCTCTCTCCGACCGCTATGCGTGTTGGCAAGAGCGGTGCGTTCTGCCATCGTGGTTGGACACCACGTTGAGATGGGGCCATCCCATACAGTTCAAGCGTCGTCCCCCACCCTTTATGGGGTTGGTGGAGACCACGCTACGGGACGCAGGTGACACGACTCTTGGTAAAGGGGGCCATCACTGTCGTTCCCCCCCACGAGTCTCACCTAGGGTTTTATTCCTGCTACTTCCTGGTTTCCAAGAAGCCAGGGGAAAAGATACCTATTCTGGATCTTTGCGTGTTCAACAGATCCGTTGCCACGAGGAAGTTCAGAATGCTCACTGTCGGATTGTTCCAGTGTGTGAGAGAGGGCGATTGGTTCACATCCCTGGATCTCAAGGATGATTACTTCCACGTCCCTGTTCGGCAGGCGCACAGGAAGTTTCTCCGCTTTGCCTTTATGGGATGGCATACGAGTACCAGTGTCTGCCGTTCGGCTATTCCCTGGCTCCGCGCACCTTCTCGAAGTGTGTGGAGACGGCGTTGGAACCGCTCAGGCGTCAGGAAAAGAGGATTCTCTTCTACCTAGATGACCTGTTTATTCTGAGCAACTCAGAAGAGACCGCGAGAAGGGACACCATGTTGGTGATAAACCATCTCGCCTTCCTGGGTTTTGCCATCAACTGGGAGAAGAGCTCCCCGCTCCCCAGCCGGCAGACAGTCTACTTGGGGCTTTGCCTAGACTCAGCCACCATGACTGCGATGCTTTCGCCTCCTCGGCGAGACGCCATCCTGTCATGTCGACGCTCTCTCGTTTTCGCGTTTGCAGAAACGTGACCGCACTGTCCACCATGCGCCTGTTAGGGCTGATGGCAGCTGCCCACCCCGTGGTCCCCCTGGGTCTGCCTTTTATGCGCAGACTCCAGCGGTGGTTTGCTCGCCAACGGTTAAACTCCAGGCGACACAAGCTCAGGGTGCTCCTTGTTTCCCGTTCGGTGTCGCCAGACCTGGAATATTGGAAAAGACCCTCCCCCCTTCTCAGGGGTGTTCCCCTGGGCAGGGTGGCGTCCTACGTAGTGGTCTTCACGGACGCCTCATTGACGGGTTGGGGAGGAACGTGCCTCTCTTACTCGGTCGGGGACGAGTGGCGCACGCCCCCTACAGCACACTTAAATGTGTTGGAGCTCGACGCTGTGAGGAAAATGCTGTTGCATTTCTTTCACCTGGTGCGCGGCCGCTCCCCTGCTCTCCACCGAAAGGCGGTCGAGCTCTGGCTTTGGGCTCATCAGTATCTCCTCAGTCTGAGAGCCCTGCATATCGCGGGCGCTCAGAACTTTGGGGCGGACCTCATGTCTCGAGACGAGACGAGTGGCGGTTACATCCCGACATTGTCAGACTGATCTGGCAGAAGTTCGGGACAGCACAGGTGGACCTCTTCGCGTCCAGGGAGAACACGCACTGCAGGTGGTGGTTCTCCCTCAGCCCTCGGGATCTTCCCCCGTTGGGGGTAGATGCGTTGGCACACACACCTTGGCCGCGGGCTCTCTTGTATGCGTTTCCCCCGCTCCAGCTGATCCTTCCTCTTCTGGAACGGGTCAGACAGGAGAGTCTGTCCCTGATATTAGTGGCCCCGGAGAACCGTTCAGCTCTGTGATTTCCAGAGCTGGCCGCGCTCTCGCGGTCAGCGCCGTGGCCAGTACCGTTCAGGCGGATGCGCTCTCACAGGCCCACGGGACGGTGCACCACCCGCCCGATGTCTCGGGACGGCTGTTGGTTTGGCTCCTGAGAGGTTGATTCTGCAGGGCAAAGGTTTGCCTGAGACGGTTATCAACACTATTCAGAGCGCTCGTGCGCCTTCTACTTCTTCCCTCTATGCGGCGAAGTGGTGCGCCTTTCTCTGATTGGTGTGAGAGGAACCACGCTGTCCCATCTCAATGCGAGGTGGGAAGCGTGCTTTCGTTTCTGCAAAACTTATTGAAAGAAGGTTTGGCCTTCTCCACTATCAAGGTCTATGCGGCAGCCGTTTCGGCTGGCCATGCAGGCTGTGATGGTGGACCGATCTTCAGCCATCCACTGGTCAAGAGATTCTTGCGTGGGGCTAGACGGGTTAGGCCTGTTTTCACGCGTGCTTACACCACGCTGGGATCTCCCCACTGTGTTGCGCGGATTGTCCAGGGATCCTTTCGAGCCTCTTTCTCAGGCCCCCTTGGATGCCTTGTCATTTAAGACGGCACTCTTGTTGGCCTTGGTTTCTGCCAAGCGGGCCGGTGAGCTAACCGCTCTGTCTGTCAGCCCGAGTTGCTTGTTGCTAAACGAGGACAGCTCCTTTGCGTTGCTCAGACCTAATCCTGCGTTCCTCCCGAAGAACATTAATAGTTCTTTTCGGTCGAGGGATATTGTGCTTAAGGCTTTTCACCCCCCGCCTCATTCTGATGAGGCGGAGGCGGAGCTGCATCTCCTATGCCCGGTTCGGGCGTTGGCTATGTACGTGAATCGCTCGGCCGCGTTCTGCTCCACACAACAGTTGTTTGTGTGTTATAGCGATGCTAGCAGGGGCCGCGCTCTTTCTAAGCAGCGGTTTTCTCGCTGGGTATGTGAGGGTGTTTGCTTAGCCTACTCTCGGCAGGGCTTGGCGCCACCGTTGGGCGTTAAAGCTCACTCCACACGGAGCGTGGCCGCTTCAACGGCTCTACTCAAGGGCGTTTCGGTGGAAGACATCTGCGCGGCTGCGTCTTGGTCTTCCCCCGGCCCCTTTGTCCGTTTGTACATGACATGTTCAGGGGCTCACTCTGCAACTCTGTGCTAGAGTCCGGGACCCCTTTTACGGCTTAAGAATATAGACATGTTCTTTAAAGCGGCGTGGTTGGATTTCCTCTCGCCGGCTGGCGAGTTGGACTTGATTACCAGTCTCACTCTCCCACCTTTTTTCAAATGAAAAACAGGCTAGGGAGGTTTTTCTATTGGCTCGCCAATTGTCAGGTGGCTTTGTTTGCCAGAGTGGCACTCCCGCCGTTTTTTCTTCTAAAAACGGCCGAGAGAGTCCCCTTATTGGAGAGCCGGATTCTGTGGCTCCGCCCCCGGTAGTAGCGGACCTAATGGAAACCGTGTTGCTCTGGTTTTTCTTTTCCTTTTCATGGGTTCCATGAAGCACGGATTAGAGGCGGAGTCTTTACAGACTCACTTTTTTCTCCCTTGATCATTGCCTTGCTTGATCTAGGAGGAATTAGTTTTTTATTAAGCTGTTGTGTTTTACACTTCCTTGGCTTTTTTGAGTCTTAATGTGTTCTGGTGACTTAGGTCGTTTTGACTGGGGTCCAGCAGGAGTACATTGATCGGGCTCCGCTCGCAGCTTCACCTTAGCCCATAAGGCGAAGCCTAGACGGCGTAGCCTACATGAAATAGAACGATAGTTATGTTATTATAACTCTAGTTCTATGATTGTAGGCGTAGCCGTCTAGTTTCCCACCTGCTGTACCCTCCAAATGCTGAAAGAAAAGCGTGGAGGATGAGCGACGGTATTCACCGCGCTATATACACGATACCGTGGGAAATGTGGGCGGTGCCCACGCTGATAGGTGCATAGTTTGAATTCACGGGACAAGCCCATAAGGCGAAGCCTAGACGGCTACGCCTACAATCATAGAACTTATAAGAGTTATAATAACATAACTATCGTTATCCACCGGCCGCCAGTACTTTCGGGAAAATGAATGGGAGTGGACGAAGGCGGAGGGAGGACGTTCCTCCCTGAAGTAATTGTCAATAGGCGATAGGGGGTGCTAATGTCCCTTTACCCAGGGAAACGAACATTATATATTCAAAGGCAATAAAGTAGTCATATTTAAGGGCATTAATTCATTACAATAGTCGGGGCAATCTAAATCTTTTATTCTCAACAATGTTAGGGAGGATCTTCCTCCCTCTCCTCAATGGAGAAGCCTCCACTGGTCTGTACGTAGCTCATAGCCAATCAAAGCCTGTTGGTAGCAGGGCAAAGACATCCTTCTTGGTAATGAAAGAGTTTGACGCCAAAAGTTGCTATTTTTTCTAAATAAACTTGCGTTCTAAACTACATTTTTCTCCAATATCATTAAAACCAACACTAATAATGCAAAAACCCTATTTGCAACTGTTGACAGACTGACCAACCCCCCAACACAAATTCCACCTGATCTCCATTCCACGCAGAAATGCAATGAGTTTGCAGCTTTTTATACTGATAAAATTGAAGGTATCAGACGCGCCATCAATATCTTCACTTCAAACAAAAATTTTGGACTAGGCAAAAGTAACTTTTCACTTTTATTTTTTCACTTTTAGCAAGCTATTGTTACGAGCCCTTCCAGTTTTTCGGGACATTGATTTTTAGCTTCACCGACGTTGTTAGCTGGGTAGTTAGGCATCTAGCTGTTTCTGACGTCTTCCAACTGTCAATCTTGCCACACCGGGAAAAGAGCCATCTGGTTCCAACAACCTTTATCGCCTTGCCGGACAACTTTCAGCCACTCGCCTCCCGATCCCTGCTAGTGGGTCCCCCTCGCTCATCTATCGAGTGGCGGCTAACGCTAGGCTGCTCCGTCGGCCAGACCTGGTCACATCCATCCTCCTCACTCTGCATGGTCTCCCCCAAGTCAGTCTTTTCCCTGGTCCATCTCACTCACTATCCCTAGCCCAATCAACTCAAACTTTTTTCTTGTTTATCTATTTTTGTGCCCCTATGTAAAGCGCTTTGAGTGTAAGAAAAGCGCTATATAAATTGAATCTATTATTATTATTATTATTATTATTAGACATATTGCAGATAGTTAACAACTCTCTCCAGTCAGGCAATTTCGCAAAAGCTTTGAAAACTGCAGTTATTAAACCCGTTCTAAAAAAGCGGAGCCTAGATGCCTCTATTATTAACAACTACAGACCAATATCAAATCTACCCTTCATAAGTAAAATCATTGAGAAAGTTGTCCTCCAGCAACTTAATCACTTCCTGGCATCAACTGGTTGCTATGACCCCTTCCAATCAGGATTTCGACCACTGCACAGCACTGAGACCGCCCTTATTAAAGTTGTAAACGACATCCGTCTTAACACAGACTCTGGCAAAACCTCAATACTAATGCTGCTTGACCTCATTGCTGCATTCGACACTGTAGACCATACATTACTTCTGGACAGGTTAGAAAACTGGGTGGGGCTTTTAGGTACAGTCTTACATTGGTTCAGGTCCTACCTACAAAATGGGAACTACTTTGTTTCCATTGGCGACTTTGTATCGGAATCAACCAACGTGACATGTGGAGTCCCACAAGGTTCGATCTTGGGTCCTTCTTTATTCAACATCTACATGCTCCCACTAGGGCAAATCATGCAAAATAACAATATTGACCATCATTGCTATGCTGATGACATGCAAATCTATGTATCGCTATCACCAAATGACTATCGGCCCATAGATCTGCTGTGCCAGTGCATTGAGCAAGTGAAAGAATGGATGTGCCGAAATTTCCTTCAACTAAATGTGGACAAAACAGAGATAATTGTATTTGGTTCTAAAACGGAAAGGCTTAAAGTAACCCAACACCTTCACTCTCTGTCCCTCAAAACCTCAATCAAAGCCAGAAATCTAGTCGTTATCATGGATTCAGATTTACATTTCGACAGTCACATCAAATCAGTTACAAAATCGGCATTTTATCACCTTAAAAATGTAGCAAGACTTAGAGGGCTCATGTCCACCGAAGACTTACATAAACTTGTACATGCCTTTATCACTAGTAAGCTTGATTACTGCAATGGTCTCCTTACAAGTCTCCCAAAACAAACTCTGAGGAAGCTTCAGCTTGTTCAGAATGCTGCTGCTAGAGTTCTAACAAAGACCAAAAATGTGAACATATTACACCAATTCTGAAATCGTTACATTGGCTTCCTGTAGGTCAGAGAATTGATTTTAAAATCATGTTGCTAACCTATAAATCCCTACATGGCTTGGGCCCAAAATATTTAACTGATATGCTTCCACTAAATAAGCCTTCTAGACCACTAAGATCCTCTGAGACCAATATGTTAATTATCCCCAGAGTAAACAAGAAACATGGGAAAGCAGGATTTAGTTACTATGCAACAAATAGCTGGAATAAACTCCCAGAGGATTTAAGACTTGCCCCAACTCTGAGCACCTTTAAAACAAGACTGAAGACTTTTATGTTTGCTTTAGCTTTCTGCTAAATCTTAATTACATTGCACTTTCTAAAAAGCTTTTTTTACTTTATTTTATTTTCTCTTTTAATACTAAAATGCCTTTTTAACTTTCTATTTTACCCATTTCTTTGCATATGTTTTCTTTTACTAATCTATTATTTTATTGTATGTCTCAATGTATGTCTCAATGTCACAATGTTTATATGTGAAGCACTTTGAGTCTGCCTTGTATATGAAAAGTGCTATATAAATATAGTTGCCTTGCCTTGCCTTGCCTACTTAGAATACTATCTAAGGCCACGTTCACATCTAGCGTTTTTTGTAATAGGGAAAAGTTAAGCCTACCGTTTTTTCAACAAAATGAAAAGCTGGCAGCGTTTTTCGCCCTAAAAGCGCCGAGAGCGTTTTTTCTATCGCCTAGCAACGAATCCATTCTAGACCCGACGTTACTCGCCTACTACGTTTCCAGGATAGAGCCCATTAGACATGTCGTAGATCTCGAAATGTTCTGTAATTACAACTATTAATCGCTCCGACGGAACTTTCCCGAGTGGTTCGTCTGCCATTGTTTCTTGTTTTGACAGTTGAGAGTTTCCTCCGTGACGAAGTGTCAATGTTCCGCTTCTGATTGGTCAGGTGCCCAAAAGACGCCTGACGTCGGCCGCTTGCATCCTGGAAGTTTAACTTTTTTCAACGCTCCGTATGGCAGAAAAAAACGCTGGGAGAGGCGTTTAAAAAAACGGCCGTGACTTTTTCCAGAAACGCTCTGCTCCATAGGAATATAATGTAAAACAAACGCTGGCAGATTTAAAAAACCGCTAGATGTGAACACGGCCAAGGCTGCATTGAAAGGTAACACGTCTGCTGCCATTTTGGATCCGTAAACTACAAGCTTCGGTGTGTCGCATAGACGTCCTCATCGTCCTGCTATCCCTCCCCGTTCTGTGATTGGTTCCCTATCTCAAGCGAAAATCGGATCCATGGAATCCAGGCTGCCTAGCAGCGCAAAATTGAATCGCGTGCAAGGCAGCATGGGTATACTACGACGGAGTATTAGGGCCACACGTGAAGAAAAAAAATATTTCGGCCGTGACGAGATTAAAATCGACATGTCGACTTTAAAGTCAACATGTCGACATTAAACTCGAAATGTCGGGAATAAAGTTGAAATGTCATGTCGACTTTAATCTCGACGTGTAGACTTTAAACTCGAAATGTCGAGAATAGAGTTGAAATATCATATCGACTTTTATCTCGACGTGTCCATTTTCCGTTCCTCTGTCAGCACGCAGACGCTCCGGGCATCCTCCCAAGCGTGCAGCGGATGACACGAAGTAGTCATCTGCTGTAGTAGTGCGGCATTGCCATCAGTGGTTGCATTGACGGTTTTAGGCGCTACATTGTATGGATGGAGGCCTACACCACAAACAATGACCCCAGGGTTATTGCCGACTACTTCTTGTCATCCGCTGCACGCTTCGGAGGATGCCCGGAGCGTCTGCATGCTGACAGAGGAACGGAAAATGGACACGTCGAGATTAAAGTCGATACGATGTTTCAACTTTATTCTCGACATTTCGAGTTTAATGTCGACATGTTGACTTTAAAGTCGACGCGTCGATTTTAATCTCGTCACGGCAAAAATATTTTTTTTCTTCACGTGTGGCCCTTAAACTCCGTCGTAGTATACCCATGCTAGTGAACACTGGCTTTTGCGCATAAATGACCTTTTTATTTCTTCTATTATTCATGTTTGGTTATTGAATGTTAATGTCCATTTTCTAATGTACAGCTCTGTAACGATATTGATTGATTTTCTTAATAATCTTATGTGACAATAGATTGAGATATGATATATTCCACTGGGAAGGTGGTTAGCTATTAACAAGGTTGATTATGTAGATCAAAATAACTATCCAAATAATAATTGAGTATTTATTTATTTTTAAACACCCTCTTTGTCCCATTAGATTGCAATTACATTAAAAATATCAATGAATGACCAGACTCCCGATACATCAGCATTGTCATCTATTTGCCATCTACCTGAATTAAAATTCTCACACAGCTGCAGTTCATTCTGTGTTGATAAGGTTTATTGGACTACGTTACCCATGAGGCTTAGTGCCAGTTGGAGGGAAATAGCCTACGTGAGAGCTATGAGCGCGTACAGTTGTTGGACTGCTAATGCAATAAAACATGGCTAGGAACTAAACATATATGGAACAAACATAACACATTCTACACTGTGTCGACTCACAGGGACATTACAGTTCACGGCGAAGCCATTCAGGGCTGCTCTGAACAAACGCCCACTCCCTCGCATTCACATTCAAACTCGGTGCCAATTGCCTCGTCTGTTGGGGGTTGTGCAATTCACCTGTACACTATAGAAAATAAAACTGGGTTATGAACTTACCGTGACACCAGCGCGCGAATGAGCCTCGTCCGACGCCCTGAATAATTTGTGGGCCTCTGAACCAACTGAACCATTCAAAATGGTCTCCGGGTCCTTGAGCGCATTCTCTGGCCCACAGCATGAATCAGCCCCCTTTATGAAACCTCCAGAAATCCATCGGGAATGGGACAGGTCATGAAGGAGAGGCCCACACTCCAGATGTCTACAAGATGTATGTGATCAATAAATGATTCACTCTACCTTCAAGATGGTTTTGGGGATGATTTTTCTCACAAAGTGTTGCGTGGCGATGTGCATGTAGATGCATGTCACTATTTAGAATCAGCAAATAAAAAACAGTAATTATAACAGTTTATAATGGTTTGCTTTGCTGTCTGGGGCTGCTGTTCCTGAGATGTGACCGTCCATCGTGTGCAGGACATAATTTGTTGCTGTGTAAGAACGTTCACCCACCCAAAACTGTTCTTAGATTCACCCACTAAGCTTGATTGAACACAATGATATTGTAAAAAAATTAAGTCTGGTGCCAGAAAGAGTCTACAACTCTCCCCCAAATAATTTAACATGTGAATAGAAGCAATCATTCAACGAGGTATTACGCTATGTGCAGTACACGTGCACCCTAGTATTTAACTCCACATAGTACCCTTTAGAAAGACCGAGCTGAACCAGGGGTTGGCTGTGTCCTGCTCTGTGGAGTGTAACGTATTGAATAGCCGGGGGGTTGCAGGGATGCTCCGCATCCGGGGTCTCGCTTGAGGGAGTGTAAACTATTGGGTGTATAAACGAGAAGGCGGGGGAGTCGGGGAGGAGAACCCTTCTCTTCCAATCATGTTTGCGCGTGCATCTTCCAATTTCCCACTGCTCCAGTGCAGCTGTCAACAGCGAAGCGTTTACTGGTAATCAGTGTTATGGAGGGCTAGCTGCATTTTGGGTGTGTGGAGGCAAAACCATTTGAGCATCATGCAAGACACATGTTGAAAGAAAATGGCGTTTAAATACTACTTTTACATTACAAATGCAAGTAAGGTACAAACTACAATCTGTACAGTCACATAGATACTAGATATGATGTGATGAACAAACTACTACTACTAACTACCAAATAAGATAAGAGCTTCAGTGAGATTGTGGCATCAGCTGAGTCAGGGGTCCATGCAGAATATCCCATCTAAGACCTCCACACGCGACACAAGCCGGTGCTAATGACGCCTGGTAACAGCACACTATTCAGTTCAATATTCCCTTAATTGTTAAACAAGTAAACGACTGCTCAAAGCAGGAGGTCTCCAGACCATCTCACAGGCTCAAGTACCGCCGGAGTCACAAAGCCCTCACCTCACTGGAGCATGAGTGGCCCCCCCTGTGGTTTGGGTCCGAGGCCGACATCGCAGCACCCCCGCCATCTCCAGAACCGCTCCCAATCTTCCACTTGACTCTGCCCGCAGAGCTCGGAAAGATGAGGCACACTAGTGCCTCCACCTTCCTCCCCCATGCCCTCCTATCTCGCCTCCCAAATTGGCGGAGTGACTTTCTATACGGCGGTCGAAAAACCCAGACCTGGCCTGGTCTACCTCCGTCTCCCAGGTGAAGATGACCTCCTCCTCTGGTGCTTTTAATTGCCCTTAAAAAGGTGCAGTTTGACTCAATCCCTCTCTCCTGCTTTTTATCCTCGGCGTTGACAATTTATTTCTTCCTAAAGCAGAATGATAATCATCCCAGGGTCACTGGAATGAGGCCCAGATCGTTTAAAGCCACAGCCCTGCACTTCCTGTTCGCTCATTTACGACGTTAATGACCGAATGCTGCAGCAAGGAATCTAGGGTAATAAGCAGGGTTTCTGCATCTCCTTGATTGCCTACTTCTTTACACTGCCTCTTCAGAAATTAGCTTGTTGATTATCCCAGTGTAAACCATGTATACAATTTAGCCTCTACTTCTAATTAGAGGTAATCATGCTGTGTAATTTTGTCAAAAACAATCACAGATATAATTATGATTTAATTAAACAATGTTATCATGAAGTTAAAGCTTTCCTATCCATGGTAATAATCTATTGTGAATGACTGTTGCCAAATTGTGTTTTCGCCAACTAACACCCACTACTCCACTGTGTGAATGAGGAAAAAATACATATATTCTTCCTTCACCACTTCATCAGCTAACACCCACGCAAGTACAGATTTGGCACTAGGAGATTTCCCTAGTTCCGCCATAAAAAATCCCACCTCATCTGCTTCCAGTGGGAAGCACCCACCTGGGTGCTGCACAAAAGCCAGTGTTCACCACAACGCTCACCACAAACTGGCCATCCCGGTGGAGAGCTGAAGGACTGATGCAGTCCAATGAGGGACCAGGGGAAGATTAGGCGGCCATTCTTGGTGCAAGAGCCAGGTTGTGAATTTGGCGAGTTCAGAGCAAACCCCTGTAATTGGTTGAGCCCTCGCTGCATAGATAAGTTGTGTGCTTCACATTTCTTTCTTGGCTCGACTGGCTAATGGATCATTTTATAATGCGTTGCTGATTGGGCCGGTAGCCTCAGCAGTCAGGGGGAAAACCTCTAGCGGAGGTTTTGAGATTTAAAACTGGTCTTGATGGAATTAATAGATAGCACTTGGCATAAGTCCACACTTTTAATTTTTTTCCAGCAATCCAAAAATTTCAGAAAGATTATACAAAAATAAAAGAAAGATTTGAGCCTGGACAAATCTTATATTCTTTTACATTCATGGATTTATTGTCTTAGTTAAAAATACAATTATTTATGGACAAAACATCGAGATGTCAAATGAAGTCAAATGTCTATCCATCAGACAATACATCTAAGACGGCCCACATTATAAATAAAATAAACCCAGTGAATAACATTAAAGCTCACTGAGAGCAATATTACTGTTGCAAGGATGCTTTTACTGCAGTCCAAAGAGACAGCAGCACTCATAATGGAGTGTGGGGCTCCATCCATAGTAATGTTTTTAAAGGTTATGTCGCCATATTCAGGGTCAGAGAACATCGTAGCAGACGCCATGATTTCCCGAGTGAAGCTGCCTCCATGATGCACTTATAAACACTGCAAAGCTGCATGGTACACATCAGTGTAAACACAGACAAACACGGACACACACATACACACACACCAAAACAATACACACTGAGACATATTCGCAATCAGTCACAAACAAGCGCATATAATCAAGCAAACGATAAAGCTTACACAATGGCATGAATAATTCATATTTAGTGTTTTAATAATGTATGCTTCGTGGATGAAAAATTTCTGGTCGTGCCAGAGGTCCAAGAACCCTGGCTGCCTCAACTGAACTGAAGCTGAATACTTATCAGGAGTGTTTGTATGTGTGTGCGTGTGTGCGTGTGTGCATGTGTGCGTGTGTGCGTGCGTGTGTGTGTGTGTATGTGTATGTGTATGCGTATGTGTATACACAAGTGCACGTGCATGTGCAGCATCTTCCTGCGACTAGCGGTTTGGCCAAACGGTGCAACAAATTGGAGGGGCCCGAGATCACAGAGGGGAAACAAGGCTGCGAGCAAAATACATCTTTAATGGCGATGTTGTTTATCTTTCATCCCATTAGAAGCCTGCTAAATGCTCTACAGACAAGGCAGAAACACTGAGATAATTACTGTTAATTTCCGGGCGGCCCCTCGGAGCCCCCCTCTGAGCGCCCGTCTCCGCGGGCTCCGCCCAACATCAAAGCGTCTGGAGGAGGGGGCCTCGCGGGGGGGCGCGCAGGTTAATGAGGGTTATTGCTTTTGTCAAGGTGAGTTATAGGGAGTCAAGTTCAGCTGATTCTCTCCGTTTCACATCCGTTCCATGGTTTGACACATTTACACCCCGGGTAACCAAGGCGTTTTATTCGAACAAACTTGCACTTTTTCTTCCCTTCTACTCGCCATAGTAGGCGGGGTGAACGGAGGGGAGAACAAAGGCCAGCAAGACACAGTAGCTTCATGTGCATTTGCATCCTATTTGCATGAGACCTTTTCCCTCTCCATTACTTATGTAAAGTACAAGCCAACCCATCAAGTCCAATCCACCATTTTCCGTTTGCAGAGCATACAGCCTTGCACCCTTCTTAGGCCCATATCATTACTCTCTACCCTTAGGGAAGGAGAGCTCAGGTCGTAAGGCCCTTTGTAACGGCAGACACACAGATTCCGTACACTTTGGAAGATGATAACAGACCCAAAAAAGTCCCAGTAGATTAAATCTTTCCAGCAGCGGTTGGGGACTTAGTGTATTGCACCGCCTAAAGATGTATTCCAGGACCGTGAACATGCCGTCTACATTAAACAATTGATTTAATGTAACTCTCCTACCAATTCAACAAACTACTGAGAGTGGTTTTGCAGCAACACCTTATCCTCTTTTACAATGTCTGGATCCATTGGTATGCTCAATGAAATGTCAAAGGAATTGCTTCTATCCATTTCACATCCAGACATAGTTATATATGACTAGCATAGCAAGGTTATGTTACTGTGTAAATATAGCAATCTTTAGCCAGCATTTCATTTAAGTCGAAAGCACCACGCACCTCTTACTTTCAGTTTGAATGACAATGATTTATTGTGCAATGTGTTGAATCCTTGTAAAGCATTAAGCCTCAAAGGTGGGTGAATGTTAAACCAGTTCTTGGATAATGCTCATTCTCTTATGATAGAGGGATTCGCACATAGGGTTAATGGTAATGATATCAGTGCTCTTAAACAAGAGCCTGAACAAGATTGTCTGTCGCCGCATGTGTTTCAATGTGCTGGATTTTCAATTCCTTCGCTGTTGAGAGCCATGTTTGAATGCTTAATAACGGCATTTTTTTTTTTTTTTAAGTATGAGTTGATGTCTCCCCTTTCTGTCATGAAAACCCTCCATAAACCGTGTGTGTTTGTGCCCATTGAATATTCTGTTTGAACACAGACATGTCTCCAAGAGAACCAATCCATTAAGTGAAGTAACAGAGGGGGCATTATCAGGCCCAATCATAAAATGTAATTTATTTTAACAGAAGATTAGGAATGCCTGTCTGTGTCTGTGAGTCACAGAGACAGTAGACAGTCATCACTGGACCAATGTGGTGAGCAAGTCACTGCATTAGCCCTTCAACGATGCTACTCTCAACAAACCTGGCATCAGCGTATGAAACAGCTAATTACTGTTAATTATCAACACGATGGCTCAGATATTCCCTTCAGCAGCCTGTCGTGCCAATGCAATCATTCCACACATCCAACACACATACAAACTGCCTTGTTTTTATAGAAACATTTTGAAAAGCTTTGGCTGAACAAGTGTTTAGATAGGGGACGTAGGTAGGAGGATGCACTATGCAGTAAACTCATTTGCGAAACCACTCAAGTTAATGAGCATTCACCCAGATGCACCATAATGATAATTATTTACTGGTGAAGTGAAATCATTTGGCAGTTTACAGCACGACTGGCCAATGGCACTTGCAGTCTTTGTCAGAAAGACAAAACAAGGAAGGGAGTCTGGTTAAAATGAAGTCTACATTAGTGCATAATTAATGCTTTCAGCTGTTCACACTCACAAACTAATTGCATAAATACTGGCAGGTAACCTGAAAGTAAATGGGAAATCACCAACCAACAGTCTGATCCTTATTTTCTGTCAGCAGGTCCATGGTCATTTCTAGTATTTATATTGCATTTGTGATTGGCGACAGAATCCAAGTGGCCTCTTAACATTTGAACATTTGAAAAACGAACATTTTGTTCGTTTTCCTATTCTGCAAAACTCTTTTTGCTTTAATGTTATTTCTTCGATCACTCTATAAATGTTAAGTTGTTGACGATTTGCTAGAAGAATGAAATAGTGAAGTTGCATGATGAAAAATTAACACCTGTTTTCAAACTTTCAAGCTAAACTTATGATTCAGCCAAAGTCACAAACCTTTTAAATTGATTTACTATGTTACTATTCGGAAGATAATCGAACGTCAATGCATTTTGATCAAATCAAGCCCTCAAAGCGATGACCATTAATGATATGAAGTACCTTTACCCTTTTTGAGGAAATCATTCAATTCATACAAATATATAAAGTATTCACCAAACAATATGGTGAAAACTCAAGGACATTATAATATAGGTATAGGTACTTAAGCACAATTACCCAAGATCAGGACGATATTTTGTGCTGTATAAATGCAGAAAAAAACAGTTGGTTAAGAAAGTGTTGACCCAGCTTTCTTTGGTCTAATGTTTTCTCATATCATGAGGATTATCAAAATAAAAACTGGATGAAAGTGCTTGTATGAAACCAATTTGTAAAAGAGAAATCTATCAGTTAATGCAGTTCAACATTTGCTTTGCAAAGGCATTGAGTAAAACAAATTATTAACATGAGCACTATCAGCCTTCTAACACTAACTACACTTTCAACCACCTGATTAAACCTGCATTTTCAATCAATCACTCAGCAAAACCACCTGAGATGTCCTGGACCATATCTCTGATAAATCCTCCTCCTAATCACAATAGTGTTGACTGTTACATCACTCCTCCTAGCAAGCACAATGGAGACATACAGCCCCTGGCACGGTGAACCTCTATATCTGAAATGACAGCTCTATTATCTTGCGTGCATGTAAAGCATATCACAGCGCTGGAGATGAATGCTCCTATATCCCCGTCCAGCAGGTCTCGGTGTTATTTCTCATTGTGCAGCTTGTAGCATCCGCCGTCTTTAGTGAGCTGCTAAAGACCAGCCGCGCAACTATTAATACTCATTGTGAGACGACACTGAAAAGCAGGCATTTCGCCACTGAAGAACATTATTTTCTGGTGGGTGCCAAAACATTATTAGATCCAATGATGAACCGACCTTGGTATTATTACACTTTATCGACGGCCCTCCCTGGTAATATAAGGAGGTGTGAGAACGAATGTGGGGTGCAAGTGCGTTCAGGCGTGAACATGTGTCTGTAAGGGGTATGTGTGTATGTGCCTGTGTGTGTGTCTGTGTACGTGCGTGCGTGTGTGTATCTGTGTGTGTGTGTGTGTGTGTGTGTGTGTGTGTGTGTGTGTGTGTGTGTGTGTGTGTGTGTGTGTGTGTGTGTGTGTGTGGGTGAGCAGGAATACGTATTAGTCTTTCAGGGTGCTGTTTATCCAGGATTATGAATCTCTCTCTGAATAAACCCGATTAACAATGAAGGTCCCCTCGTGTCCTCCTGAGCCACCTCGCCCTATCCATCAGGCCTCACCACCAGCCATGACCCTCCTCTCCCACCCCTTCTTCCTCTGAGACTCCTCTTCCCCTTTTTCAGACAAATTGGTGTTATGGAGTTGAAGGTGGTGGTGGTGGTTGTGTGGCGTAGGTGGTGGTGGTGGTGATGGTAGTGGTTTCCCAATGATGGAGGTGATGGTGGTGGCTCAAGGTTCAAGTTCAAGTTTCAGCTTTAGTTTTTATTCATACATTATAGCAGTTGCGGCCAGTGTTGGCGGTAACAAAGTAATCCGTAAGAGTACTCCGATTATTTATGTTGTTATGAGTAACGTCAACCAGATACATTCGGCCATGGGGCAGGTTAGGCCTTGGTTCCTGATTTGTTACAGAGATATTCAACTGAAGAAAACGCTATAATCTCCAGCCACTGTATTTCTACAGTGGACAGTCTGCACAATGTCTATTTGAAACCCTCACAGACACTTTCTTTTAGGCTTTACTGCTGCAGGCCGAGATTGTGTTCGCCAATCATGAGCTGAGCTCCAGCGATACGGTTGGTGGAAAAAATGTTTGGGCTTGGTGAGAGAGAGGGGTGGTGGTGGTGATAGTGATAGTTGTGTGGTGGTAGTGGCGCTGGTGGGGATAGTAGTGATGGGGGGGCTATTGTTGGTTCCATAATGATGTTGGGGATCATGCTAGCGGTTGCGGTTCGATTAGCATAGCAAGAGCAGGAAGTCACAGGTCATTAGCACGCCTTGCAGCCATATTAATTGGTTACAAGCAACCGCTGGGAAGCAGCTGTCTGCCTTCCCATTGGCTCTAATTTGATTTTCACACTGTTGGGAATAAGACGTCTCACCTTCTTCTACAGCTGTCACAAGTTGTCGGGCCAGCATGCACGGAATGAGTAATATTCAAACACAATTTCAAATTGATTGTCATTACCGCTCTAATTACAAATGTTTTGCCACCGCTAGAATCACTTGCTGTCAGACTGTTGGCAGCAACACTATGACAGCACCAATACCCCATTGCAATGTCGATTTATTCCTGTGGGATTTATTTAGTCAATTAGATAAACTATCATAAACCAGCCCCATTTTAATCTAAAGCTAGTTAGAAGATCGATCCTCAATTAAATCAACCAAACACAGTTTTGATATGCATCCCGTATTGATACTTCATAACTTCTGCTGTGGTCTTGGTCAGTCTTTGATTTATTTGGTGTCAGCTGAACAAGCAACTGAACGTATCAAAATAGCCTATCCCATTTTCTTTTGCACGCAATGCCAACACCGGTTGAAATCCCCTGTTCCGGACACGCCCGCTGGATGTGACAACCACGGTGTTCAACGGAAGGCCACGCCCACGTCCCTTCATACGTGTTTCGCCAACGCGCTCCACTCATTACCCCGTCCCCAGAGCAGCCGTTCATCATGGGGCCCCCGCCATGCAATTTAATTGACCGCGTTGGCGAGCCCAGAGCAGGCCGGCTCTGTCTGTAAACAGCCCGATAGTTGGGGCCAGTCCTTCCTTCAGACACCAGATGATCAATACAGAGACAGGCGGGATCTAACCAACCGAAATAAATCCCAAACCCTAGGGAGGCACTGTGGGGAGGCTGTTGAGCATGCCCCGCACGCAGGAGCACCGCAGGTCTCAACCCATTCACACCACAGCTTCCATTCGTGAGCAATCACTGGCGTTGTCCACAAAACCGCCGCTAAAACATGGTGTTACTTTTCGTGATTCGCTGAGAGTTGGGCTGCTGCTATTCTGGGCTGCATGGCACAGAAAGTCTTGGAAATTGTTTTCCTTTGTGTATGATATGAATATTGACCAGATATAGGCCCCGGCTCCGTGCTGTGATCGATAACAATGTGTAATGTGTCTCTCGGCTGGTCTCAGTAATGAGCCTCTGCGAACCAAAGTGTTCTCATTTTGTTTGGCTTCGGAGGGGAATAACAAGGTTGTTAGGCACAGAGGTTACATTGATTAAGATCCTGTTCCCCTCGCTTGTTCGATGAGTAATTCTTGGTAATGGGACATGCTTTGCCTGAAGAATCGATCCGGTGGACTCATGGAAGAAGATGAAAATCTATCTGGGGGAGATGGCAGTGGAAATAAACGAGGGCATGGCGGCAGCGCAGACAGAGGCATAAGCTCCTTGGCGGGCTCTTCTCAACACTGGAGGTCTACAGAGTACAGCACAAATATTGGACATTGGCTCTGCAAACACAAATACATCCGTCTTGAATCTGCAGAAGTTGCCAGCGCTGCAATCCAGGCTTTATCGCCACTGAGTCCAGGATATTTTGCAAAACCCACCAACGGAACCGTGAATACAAAATAGTATGTGGGAAGATCACTTCCAGCACACAACCTGTTTGTGAGTCATTTGATTTGTGGCCAGGAAACGACAGAAAGCATGCCAGGGAAAGGAGACGGGAGAGGGGAGAGGAAGATGAAGAGACGGAAGAGAACGCATGCGGTACCCTATGGAAATAACCACAACTTCTACCGCCATTGTTCTTTTGTCACGTAAAGCTCATACCTCGCCTTCTCCAAGCAAGGAGCAGTTTCTCTTTGTGGACATTTCAATTAAAGGCACACACACACACACACACACACACACACACACACACACACACACACACACACACACACAGCATTTCGTTAAGGCAGATCATCTGCATTCTTAGCGAAGTGAGCAAAAGATGGCATTTTGATCATAATCAACCCCCCCTGAAAGCCCCTCCACCCCCGAGCCTACCTCCCCCCCCCTTGGGTCTCGGTAAATGAGGCAGACTTCGGTGCAGGACCAGATGGTGTGTGTTACACTTGTTTCCTCAGCCGTTGCCGACTTTTATTTATATGCTGCAGAGGCAGTGGGCCCCCCCCCTACCCCGCCCTCTGCCCCTCCTCCTCCCAGCAACGACGCGCACACACACACACACACACACACACACACACACACACACACACACACACACACACACCAAAACACAAACACACATGCTAAGGCACCGTGGCTAGGAACGTAGCCGTCGGAATATCTCAACGTGAGTCTGGCGGTATCCGCAGTGAGGGAGGCCGTGGATCTCTTTAATGTCTCCTCGCTCAATCACTCGCAGGACGCACAGTGGGGGGAGGGGGGTGGGGGGATCGAGGACGAGACCCCCCCTCCCCCGTGCCCCCCCGCTCCCCTTCTCCTCCCTCTCCCCACATGATCTCCCCCTCCAGGTCTTCTAGACCTCTCCTCACACCCCCCGCCCCATAGAGGGCCACCACCATAATCTAGGATTCCACAGACGCAGTCCCACTCTAAACTGTGCGAGAGCCGCATGGCACCAGGATGCAAGGCCAATGATTAAGGCTTATTTTACCTGATTTTGTTTCCCATCCCGTGAGCCGTGAACAGTGAGCTCAGCGAGGCACGGCGAATTAGGGTCCAGCTGGTGTGTCGCGGCCCCCCCAAAACCACCGAGGGCCCCGAAGAAGGGGCCCGCAATGTTCCTAACATCGTTAGTGCTTGTAATGAGAGGCAAGAACCCAAACTGATGAGGAGAGCCTGTTCTGCGCTGGATATCTGTAAGTCTGTCGGCCTCTGTATCCGTCCGTCTGTCTTCCCATACTTGACTGCCGAACCGCCTAAATGTTTTTCTTTGTCTACTTTAGTGTAACTTTAGAGCCACCCCCCTAAACAAACTGAACCAAACAGTCTAGCGAGTCCTCAGCATCGGGTCCCGTCCTCCTCCTTCTCCACGGGAGGACCATGGCCTGCTAGCGATGCTTGGATGGTTGGAAGCACACGACTTGCTGATGCAGAAACAGCTAATTATCTGTCCTGTCAGCCCACTCGCCTGCCTCACCAGCAGCCGGGTGTGTTTGTCAGCGAAGCCGGCAACCATTTTCTGCTGAAGAGAAAACAATGAGGAGGAGAGAGAGGAGAAAGATTACACCAGCGCTGGGGGTCCTTTCAAATGGGGGGCTCGGTTAATCTCATTAAATATTACTTGTTCTCATTTTTTGGAGTGCACTGGTGTGTGTATGTGTGTTAGAGAGATGATTAAACGAGCTAAGGCCTGTGTTTATTAAAAAATCGCAGCTTTGTTTAAACTTGTTTCTTGATAGTTGTTTTATGGATCAATGCATTTATCCCTTCCACTCATATCCATCCATTACTTTGTTTGATCCACTCATCCATCCATCTATTCATCTATCCATCCAACCACTCACCCATCATCGATGAATGGATGAGTGGTTGGATGGAAGGATGGATCCATCCATCCATCCATCCATCCATCCATCCATCCATCCATCCATCTCAGATTTTAGCAAGTGCACTCACAGTGACGAGTCAGAAACAGCTCTAATCACTCGCCGTGCACATCTGGAGTCATCAGCGCAGCCAGATGTGGCGCCGTCACGCGGCCCTGTCTCTCCCTCCTGAAGAAAGACGGCGACAGCGGCGCCGACGAAGATGATGATGATGATGGGGCCAGGTAAACTGTTTAGCTCGACGTTCACGACGCCATGAAACGGAGCACACCTGCGCGTTGACGGCTGACTGCAATTAGCCCGGGCTGCAACAGCCTGCGCCGGGGTAGGAATGAATCGCAACCAAGCGAGTATAATGACTTGTTATTTCAACCAGCTCTCTGGTGGACGAGGGGGGGAGGAGAGAGGAGCGTTGTATTAGGTGAACTAAATGAGAACGGGGACTTTGGTTTGGACCAGATAAGAAAAAATGCCTTGGGAGGCCATCTAATGATAACAGCCGTCTCCGTCCGCCGCCCGCAATAAACGGGAGCAATCACAAAGATTGACACAATGAGAGCTTGGTGAAAACAGATCAGTTCAAAGACGGAGAGCCGGGCGTAGAGAGCCACCACCAGCCTGGTAGGTTTAACCCAGTTATCTGTGTGCTCTTCCTGAGGATCTGAAATATTAAAAAAGTGACAGTATTAGCGCAGCGGGAATTAGATCAAAGACGCAAAAAAAACACAGGCATGAGCACTGTACCTTGTTACACTGTGAATTATTAAATATGTGGGCTTATATGAGTATCTAAATTAAATATTGCCATCAAGTTTATGTGTTTTTTACCATCGTTTTTTTTTATGTTTACTGAGGATTAAACAGCAGATATAGCGTCAGACTTAACAGGAGTGCAGTGGAGTATATTTCAAGTACTTGTTTTTCCCTTTGATAACTTCCTACAAGGTGGCTGTTTTAGGTGTTTAATGAGGATGAAATTAGTTGATGGCTAAAAATATACAAGGGATTATGTGTGTGCATGTTGTATGATGTATGATTTTGTGTATGTTTGTTCACCTGTGTGTGTGTGTGTGTGTGTGTGTGTGTGTGTGTGTGTGTGTGTGTGTGTGTGTGTGTGTGTGTGTGTTTATTGTTGTTTGTGTGTGTGTGTGTGTGTATGTGTGTGTGTGTGTGTGTGTTTGTGTGAGTGTGTTTATTGTTGTGTGTGTGTGTGTGTGTGTGTGTGTCCTGTGTGTGTGTGTGTGTATGTGTGTGTGTTTGTATGTGTGTATATCTGTTTTGGTGTGCTGCATAAAAGTGTAGCGTTGTGTAGTATGTTTGTTTGTTTGCTGTGTAGTGCAGCTGTGGTAGAGATGGTAGTAGAGTGCGTGGAGCTGTGTTGTCTGGAAGGGTTGCGGTGGAAATAGAGATTGGTAAGACACAGGCTGGACGGAGAGAGGAAAGAGGGTCAGAAAAGCGCCTTGGGGCTGGCTGAACTCACACACACACACAGAACTACACACACACACACACAAACAAACACACACACACAGAACTACATGCACACTCAGAACTACACACATACCGACACAACTACAAACAGATACACACAGACAGAAACACAGCACTACACATACACACCTATACACACACACACACACACACACACACACACACACACACGCACACACACACACGCACGCACACACACACACAAACAAAATTATAGAGAGCTGTGTTCAACCACAAAGCTGTAGACATATGTCTGGCCCGGATTCTTTCACAGACTCACCGAGACATGACCTATGGTCAGATAGATAGATAGGTGGAATAGGACATGAGGAGAGGAGGGCAGAGGAAAGGAAGGGAGGATGAAAGAGAGGAGAGGAGAAGCGGGGAGGATGGAAGAGAGGAGAGGAGGGGAGACCGGAAGAGAGGAGAGGAGAGGAAAGGAGGGGAGGACAGAAGAGAGGAGAGGAGTAGAGGGGAGGACGGAAGAGAGGAGAGGAGGGGAGACCGGAAGAGAGGAGAGGAGAGGAAAGGAGTGGAGGATGGAAGAGATGAGAGGAGAGGAAAGGAGTGGAGGATAGAAGAGCGGAGAGGAAAGGAGAAAAAGAAAGGGAGGCGAGCAGGGGCAGAGTGGAGGGGAGAGGAGGAGAGACGAGGACAGGGGAGCAGAGGAGAGGAGATGGAGAGGAGAGCAGATGGTGCGATGTCTCCTCCCCCACATCCTCCATCTCCATTTCTCGGCGCCGTCGTTCGTCTGCCACCTGTGGAGGAGGGGCCCTTCTCCGTGGGGCCACGCTCCCACAGCTCACGCCTCATAGGTCAATTGTCGCAAACAAGAAAGAACAGGTCACCCCCAAACTTTAACCGAGGAACTCAAAAGTGGTTAACAGGCGACAGACCATTTGAATCAAATGTGCACTGATCCATTCCAGTCCCATGAGAGACGTTCAAGACCACCCTGACATCAATTGCTGATTTTTCGTCTTTTGATTGAAACAATCCCTGAGAGATAAGTATAACATAAAGTGTCTTTCAGTTGAAGTTTACTTCTCGGGTAATATTGTGCGGCAGCAGGCAGCAAGACATTTCAAGTGTTCTGATCCCTATGAAGGTCTTTATTTGCCGAGCACACAAAACAGATGCGGTGAACGAAGAAGGTCAAGATCGCGACTCCTCGTCGATGACACCCACGCTTCGTCTGGGCGGGAAACCGTCCTCGGTGCGACCGATGCCTGCTAGGCCGCGCTAACTGACCGACTGATTAGCCGACCGGCTGGCTTCGCTCTTCTCTGGTTGACTGGCCACCATCACGAGCCTGTGAGAGGTGAGGATACAGGCTGTCCCTATTCTGTCAGCGCTCTCCCGTTTGGCTCCGACCGGCCCTCACCACATCCATTCAGGCCCCCTGCGGCTCAGCCAATAAATCACTGTCTTCCAACACAATGTGGGCATTTGCACGTTTGTTTTCGCTCACTGAACCGAGCTCCGTCAAGTTTGAATGAGCCGACATTCAAGCGCCGTTCTATTTGTGTCCGAGTGTGAGTCGTCTTCACTTGTCTTGCTGTAAGCGGACGTGTAGGTAAGCGAGAGTAGAGCCGGTTGCCAGCGCGCATTGTCACCGGGCCAAATTCAAGAGTTGTTAAAGACGCGTGCCTTTCTTTGGATCGCAACCGTATCGGTCTCAATGGAGCCGCATCCCTCCAGAACCACCACTTCAGCGGTTTCCTCATTCCCAGCATTTCCCTTCAACTCCTCCACCCCACCCTCACCCTCTCAAACCCCCACCCCCACCCCCGGATGCAGTGGGATGTTAAGTGTTTCCTAGCTGCTAAAGTCGCATGCGGTCTGACGTCTCCGAGCCAACCACATTGTGCTACCCCCCCCCTCCAACCACCACATTTTATAATTCGTGTTGCCTTCTAGTACGGCGTTGAACACAGACAACCCTGTCTCGCGTCGCTCCTGAAGAAGGAACACTGTCACCGCTCTACCTTATCTGACGTCGCCAAATGTGGAGGGAGAAAGGAGAGGGACGCATTATTGGCAGTGGCAATCTGTCTCTCCACACGAGTTTTCAGTATCTGGCTGACACGCTAAGTCATTAATCTCCGAGCGCTCTTCTATCAACGCAAAGTGTCCAGCTATCCCCGGACCCGAATCTCCATCAACTTCACATTATGCACCGTGAAAAATGATAGCAGCTGTCCCGTGACCTGATGGAGATATGTGTGGAGTCATATGGGCCCATTCATGGGGAGGCCCCCGACACTCAATCAGTCAGTCAATAACCACCGATTGGGCCCTGCTGTGATGGATGTGAGATGAAAGGGATTTGGTGTCCAACAAGTATGAATGAGGGCTGCTAATGGTGTAGTCCCGCTGAGAGCAAACTCAGGAAATAAAATTAAATAGAAAACATTGGATGGCAGAATGCAACGTCTTTTTGGGTCGAAACGAATCAAGCACTTAATGCAAATTCCGGCAGGCAATTTTTCGTACATTCACGCACCTGTCATCGCTGTCAGTCCTCAGAAATTGAACATGCAAAAAAGTGAGGCATTATTTTGCTATGCTCTGTGACCAGAGGCACTCTTTTGCATGGAGAAAAAGTAGGGCAGCTGGGATTGGCTGGAAATGAGGAGTAGTCAAATGGATGAACCCACAGAGACTCTGCACGCTATGAACACCTGGACTCACACCTTAAGAAAAAGGATTATTATGGACTATTACTATTATTGTATTATTATTTTTCTAGCTGTAGTAGTAGTTGTAGTTGTGGTAGTCATCAAAGTAGCGGCATTTAAAGTTCTTATATTAAATAATCCTTGTTATTTCTACATGTGATCTACAATGGGGAGCCAAAACATTGGAGAACAAGATGAGGTTGTGACTATTAAAATAACTTTCTTAATAGCACAGATTCTAATGAGAGTAACTGGAGCGAAGGGTCAATGGTTTGTTGATCTTTACTATCAATGCTAGTTTTAGTTAATTAGTTAGTTAATGTGCCAGTTAATATTGAAGTCAAGACATAGACAAGACGTTGATAAATGATAAGTGCTCATCAACACCTTAAGTAAATGTACTAAAAACGTCTTGTTTGTCATCTTTAGCTCCGCGACATCACATCATCACACAGCGCTTACAGAGTGTTTAACAAGTGGCCAAAGACTTCTCAGAAACGATCAACAGGGATACTTCACCCGAGGAGAGCCGAGTTGAGTTAAGGATATTAAAACAAGATAGAAAAAAATACAAAACTCAAGATTTTTCCCCAAATCCTTTCGGGAAGCAAGGTTGAGGTACAGAAGCGAGAGAGACCCGGCAGCTCTGCAGCTGAATTGAATTCATATTCATGTTTTATTTGGTTTCTGCTTCATTATTGATTGCAAAGAGGAGACGGAGATCTATATAAAAAAAGAAAGAAATAACAGCCTTGTAGCGATGTAGAGCGATAGAGAGCAAAAGAGCGAGACAGAGAGAGGGAGAGAGATATAGAGAGAGGGAGAGAGAGAAAGTCGAGGTCGAGTCTTCAAAGGGCCAGACTGCTCTACTTAAAGATCTTTAAATAGTGCCCTTCACCAGAATGCTTTGCCTTGGTCGCCTCTTTCCGACTTGCACTGATTCATCGTGGGACGCACCAGGGGCCTTGCAACATGTCTCAAATGGCCCTCCATGGAACCTCAAAGTCCGAGTGAGCTACAGCTATAGTCCAAATCTTAGTGTAGTGGTCTGTCCCTTCAAAGTTCAAACAAAAATAACTTTACGCACACCGAGAGTGGTTTAATGGGGGGAGGGGGGACGCATCATCCCCATGGTGAGCGGCCATCTTGACCTTCTGTAGTGAACCCCTGTTTGAGTGCGGTGCGCCACTGATTGGCTGTCATTTCACTGGGGGCAGCATGTGGGGCAACCAGACACACAGTAGTGGGAGATTCGGCCTCTGGCAGCGCACATCGAAAGCATGCTAAACTAAACGCTCTCAAGTGGACGTGGGCTTGAATGTAGGCTAAAAGGGCTGCAATGAATGCCTCTGTCTCTCGCGCTGTCGCTCATTACCCTCCTCTTGATTCCTGGGAGCCTGCAGTGTGTGTGTCTTTGTGTGTGTGTGTGTGTGTGTGTGTGTGTGTGTGTGTGTGTGTGTGTGTGTGTGTGTGTGTGTGTGTGTGTGTGTGTGTGTGTGTGTGTGTGTGTGTGCTTACCGCGCATCACTTGCCTGCATGAAGGAAGGTGATTACAGCATTTTCCTAGAGATTGCAGCCAACCTGCTCTTCTCTCTCGTCTCTCTTCCCCCATGCTCTCTCGTCTCTCTTCCCCCATGCTCTCTCTCTCTCTCTCTCTCTCTCTCTCTCTCTCTCTCTCTCTCTCTCTCTCTCTCTCTCTCTCTCTCTCTCTCTCTCTCTCTCTCTCTCTCTCTCTCTCTCTCTCTCTCTCTCTCTCTCTCTCTCTCTCTCTCTCTCTCTCTCTCTCTCTCTCTCTCTCTCTATCTCTCTCATTGGCCGTGTTCACCACCACAAGTGAGTCATGATGAGTTCTAAAGACAATCGTTTAATCAAAAGCAAAAAGGAGAATAGGTAGAATCAGAGCATCAACAATGTATGTCAACAAAAACGACATAGACGACACAAATGACAGTGAATGTAATTCAGGTGAGTATTGGTGAAAATGAAAATAGATTGACAAAGCAAGGCTGTTGCGGCCAGGGGTAACATGGGGATGCAGAGGTGTGTGCGCGCATGTCGGGCCTACGCGTTCCTGAGCTGAGGCTCAAGGTACTCAAGACCCAGATGGGCGAAGATGTCTTCCTCACGCTCCGCTGGCAGGAATTCTTTCTAGAGAGAGGGACAGAGAGAAAGAGAGAGAGAGGGACAGAGGGGTAGAGGGGGAGAGAAAGAGAAGGGCAGAGAGAGGGAGACGGAGAGTGAGAGAGAGAGAGAGAGAGAGAGAGAGAGAGAGAGAGAGAGAGAGAGAGAGAGAGAGAGAGAGAGAGAGAGAGAGAGAGAGAGAGATGGGGGAGGGAGAGAGAGAATGAGATAGAGGATGGGGAGGGAGAGAGAGAGAGAGAGGGAGAGGGCCAGAGAAAGAGAGGGAAAGAGATAGGAGGAGAGAGAGTGAGAGAGAGCGAGAGAGAGGGACACAGAGAGAGAGTAAGGGCAAATAGATCCATGGCCAATAAGTGAACACGTCTCATTGACTTGTTGGGCTAGCAAGGCCGGGTCGGAGCTTATCTGATCAATGAAGAACAAACACTGTTGGTTCTAGTGTGGGGATCAAGTCAGAGACAAGAAAGACACACAAGTCTGATGGACTTCCGTGATGAGACTCCAACCCGATCTAAAGCCATTCAAAAATGGAAACACTGCTATAGGTTTTTTCAGGTGCGTTGTTCTGCACTAATCACGCGGCGGCGTGAGCAGTGGGGTGCGGGGGAGGCGGGGGTTACCATGGCAGTCCGCTGCACCGCCCCCTTGTCTCCTCCCAAGTAAGCACTTTAACCTTGCTCCGGGTGATTACACGCTGTACGGCCAGATGACCGCTTTCGCTGACAAATCACGACAGGGCCTATTAACTGTCAGCCCTATTTTTCCCCCATTCTCTTTCTTCCACCGGAGCCAAGCCAGTGGCCCGGCAACACTGTGGGAATGGATGCATCACCGCCCACCCACCGCCCCTAACCCCCCCACCCCTCAGCCCTACGGCGGTGGTGAGGGGTGGGGGGACTGACTCACCTTGGTGGTGAGAAAACACCCCTCGAGAGGGGAAGGCAGCGGCCGACACATCCGACCATGGGCGAGGAATAAAGCAGACGTGACGCGGACGCCAAAATATTAGAGAGAGAGAGAGAGAGAGAGAGAGAGAGAGAGAGAGAGAGAGAGAGAGAGAGAGAGAGGGGGAGAGAGCGAGGGGGAGAGCGAGAGCGAGAGAGAGACAGAGAGAGAGAGAGGGGGAGAGAGGAGCGAGACAGGAGCACGTAAGGTTTGCAATGCCAGCCAGAGGCAAGTGAGAACAAATGGTGGCACGGCCCCCGCTGGCCAGGCATTTGATTTATAGCGCAAACGACAACCCGCCGCACTCGAGTTCAGGTGAACGTTGGATTACAGACGCCAGCCACATCCCAAATGCTACCGCTGTCCAGTTCACATTCCCATCAATCCTGTGGACCTCACGCCCACACTGTCGTACACACACACACACACACACACACACACACACACACACACACACACACACACACACACACACACACACACACACACACACACACACACACACACACACACACACACACTCATGATTCTGTTGGCATAACAACACACAGCGGGCGTATTGAAAGATGACACTTTAAAGTGAGACTGCGCGTGGCCAATAGAGTGCCAACACCCTCGTTCTCAGCTCCTAATCCCAGAGAACAGGGTGAGAGCAGAGCGACCTCGCCGAACCAACAAAGAGTGATGACACTGTTACCAAGACAAACACGTGGGAGTGAACGTCACACAGTCACCGGCGGCTGGGTGGAAGGAGACAAATACAGGGTGGCAGGGAGGAAGAGGAGGAAGGGAGGAAGAGAGGGAAATACGTTTTTATAAAGAACAGACGAGATATAAAGGAAGGAGGACAAAATAAGAAAGAAAAAAGAGGAACAATAAAAAAAGAAGATACAAATGAATAAACAAAATAACCTTTTAAAAAGATTGGACAAGAAAGGAAAACAAAAGAAAGAAAGAAAGAAAGAAAGAAAGAAAGAAAGAAAGAAAGAAAGAAAGGAAAGGGAGGAACAATGAGAAACATCAAGAAAGAAAGATGGGAAGAAAGAAAGAAAATTCCAAAGACCCTAAGAGCGAATGAAAGAGACAGCCAGGAGGAGAACTCCATGCGGGCTCCGGCTGGCGGCGGGGTCGATGTGTTTGGTGTTGGTCCGTCCCACCAGTGGACGTATTGTTCAGCGGGATCAGGCGGGCCTGTGGAGCTCCAGGTTACCGGGCAGATAGAATAAAAACAAGAACTCGGAGGGCCCACATGAGATTCCCTTCACATCGCAATCTTTCCATTGTCCTGGATCAAGAGTAAACCCTGGATCACACAGGATTTTGCCCACTTTCTTTTGCTACAAATCCTTACCCCCCCCCCACTCCTTGACCAACACACACACACATACACACACACACACAAAAAAAAAAACAGCACCACATCAGAGACACACATCCACAAGCCCCCTCTCCCCACACTGGCACACGAGCCCAGAATAAAACAAATGTACACTAAACCCCAGTTCCAAGGAGGGAATCAGCAGTGTTCAACCCCCCCCCCCCCCCCCCCAAACCCCCCGTTATACAACAAGGAGTTTAAAGGCATGCCGATGGTAAATGAGCAAAGCGAGCGTGTCTGAGATCGGGCTGGCGATAGCTCTCACCCTGGCAGGCGACTGCCAACGGCGTAACGCCTCCATGGGTGCCAGCTGCTCAAGAAACACCAAGTGCTGTGTCTGTGCGTCTGTGTGAGTGTGTGTGTGTGTGTGTGTGTGTGTGTGTGTGTGTGTGTGTGTGTGTGCATGTGTGCGTCTGCTTGTGTGTGTCTGCTTGTGTGTGTCTGTGGGATTGTGAGTGTGTGTTGGGGCGTCTGCTTGTGTGCGTGTGGGCGTCTTCTTGTGTGTCTGTGTGTGTGTCTGCAGGTGTGTCTATGTGTACGTGTGTGTGTTTGGTGTGAGTGTCTGTGTGTCTGTGCATGTGTGCGTCCGCTTGTGTGTGTGCGTGTGTGTCTGTGTGTGCGGCCACTTGTGTTTGTCAGTGTGAGTGTGTGCATGCTCGAATGTGTGCGTCCGCTTGTGTGCGTGCATGTGTGCGTAAGTGCGTGTGTGTGTATGTGGGTATGTTTGTGTGTGTGCGTGCTCACACATGTGTGTGTGCGTGTGTGTGTAAATCAGTGGATCCGGTGTCCTTGGCTTAATAAGCTGCTAATCAGAGCCATGTTCCTCCGTCCGCTGTGTGACGCCGTCCCTCGTGGACCGGAGCGACTGTTACCTGGCAAAACATCTGCCCCGGCTCGGCTCACCGCGGCTATCGCCTAACCCTGCCCCCCCCCCCATCTCCCCCCCGACAGCCCCTTCCCCCGGCACGCCGGCTAATGGCTGGCTGCCCACCCAGCATGATACTGCTTCAAAGAGGGGGGAGAGAAAGAGAGAGAGAGAGAGAGAGAGACAGAGAGAGAGAGCGAGCGAGCGAGAGAGAGAACGAGAAAGAGAGAGAGAGAGAGAGAGAGAGAGAGAGAGAGAGAGAGAGAGAGAGAGAGAGAGAGACGGGATGTGAATGAGAGAGCGAGGGGTCGAGAGAGGGGGGGGGAGGAAGAGAAAAAGGGAGAGGACGAGAAGGGGAGAGGTAGGGGGAGGCTTGAAGGGAGTTTATGAGCGACTAACCACAATATTGTTTGTGTGCGTTTTGCAGAAGTGATAAAGATTTAAGAGGTTCAACTGACGCATTTGTTATGATCGGTAATGCGGCAGGCAGGACAGACGGGCGGGCGGGCAGACGGACAGACACACAGAGTTGGACTAGACACATCCACTGTCGTAGTCTTGTGCCTTGCGATTCCAAACACTCTACCAGACACTGACTGAGTACGTCTCAAGGGCATATTCAGGTTGTATTGACTAGAGCTCTGCTTTCATGGCTGTGAAAGCACTGCTTGAGACTTTTCTAGACTAGAATCGGGATTGTACTACCTGCTTGTTGAGAGAAAAGTGATGGTTGACATTTATTGTAAAAGTTCCGAAGAAAGTGAGGGCCTTCACTTGAGAACCCCCGGGCGCACTCAGGACAGGAGCTAAGGAACAACCACAAGAGATGTGGAAGTTGTACCCCCACCTTGCCAGACAAACTTTATTCCCTCCCTCTCCTGTCTTACTCGTTCAACCTCAAAGATCAAACCTGAGTGACCCCCCCCACCCCCCCGCCCACCCCTACCCCGGGGGTGATCTAGACTACAAACCCGCTGCCGCGCTCAGCCAGAGTAGACCTCCGGTTCAAGTTGCCACCAATCACACGGCTGATTAGGACAAGCTCCACAGAGCGCTGGCCGGCCGCCATAAAACACCAGCTATCGAGCAGTCAATCACTCCGCGGTTCCTCCCTGCCTCCCCCACTGCTGCCCTCTGTTGATCAGCGACCAGGGGACAAGCACGGACCAAACGATCAAGTCCTGATCATAAAGCACAGGATTTACGGTGGATGCGCCGCATCGGTCCTGCACCCTCACTCCCATCTGCTCTCTTTTAGTGCTCTTTGCCTCCGCGGGGTTGTAAACATTTGCAAATCAAAGGTATTTCATTTGATTGGTTGATTGTGTTTTTTTACAGCCTCGATACAAGTTTGGCAACTTTGGAGCCATTGATACCTTTTTGAAACCCGACCAGTATGTTGCTGATGTCTGTCTGCCTAAGACAAGACACGTTAGATAAGAGGTCTGTTTTGAGCTCTTTGCAGGAATGTGCCCTCTGCTTTGAGCTAATCGAAGGGTCCCCAGCAGGGCAGTACCCCAGGGACCCACTCCATGTGTAGGCCTAAACAAAGAAAGTCTGCTCCAGACACTTTCCACGCAGGTTTCTGAATGTATAGAAAGAGTGGTGAAGGTTTTAGGAACTGGTACTCACCTTTCATACCGCCCCTTTCCACGCATGTAATGAAATGACTACAAATCCACAGGCGGTGAGAATATGCACACATCTTTCACACCTACTGTTTAAGGCAGGCTTTTTAACTTCAAGTGTGAAGCTGCAAAGTGGCAAAGAATTATTATGAAAGTGTATGGCACAATTTATGTGATTTTTCTTTCCTTTTCTCTTTCACTACATTGTGTTCGGTAGTTAACCACCATTTTTGACAAGCCTTGATTTCGTTCTTCAGTTTGTCGCTATGCATCATAATAATTATAATGATCATTATTCAAATAAGCAAATAAAATGCTTGATCTTTCTAAAAATAAACAAATAAATAACGCTCTGCGCAGTTATGCACTTCTTAGCTCACACTGGAAATCAGATTATTTATTTCATTCTCCATCCGGCTCCGTGGCTCAGAACTAGCTTCTTCTTCTCACTGATTTGGTTACTTTCTAGCATTCAACTTGTTTCGTCTTATTGGTAACGCCAGAGACCAAATGATATGCGTTTTCTTCTGTAAATTTTTCCAGGTTCACAGTTTGTCAAATGTTGCTTCCTCTTCTTCACCTGATTTTTACATGCCATTTCTCCTCAAAAGTAAACTAAATGCTATTTATAGTAAATTATGGAAACTGGATCCCATAATTTGCAAAAAGCATGCAAAAAAACAGGGAACAGACGTAAGTGGGGTTTAATGGTGACATTTCCTGTTTAGCATGTTGACAGCTTTCTACAGCTAAATGGGTCTAGATGCCAGGGCTTCGATCATGCAGGTCCCTCCATTGGGAAGGAAATTGCAGACGATCTGAGGAGACTACACCTCTACAAAGAAACATAGACTCCAATTTGACGCGATCCATAGATTGTATGTGATGGGATGGGTTCAGTCCCAGGTCTTAGGAGATGAGGTTCAGACCGAGGACTGTAAGAGATGGGTTCACACCCAGAACTAAATGGGATAAGGTCCAGACTTAGGACTGTGTGAGATAAAGTCCAGACCTAGGGCTGTATCAGATAAGGTAAGACCCAGGACTTTTAGAGATGAGGTTCAGAGACAATCTGCTCCAATGCTGTGAGTTGCGGCGCTAACCATTGGGCCGCGGTGGCAGCCTGTCACACACCTGTCATAGCCAGCGACAGGTTATGACAGCTTTCCTCAACACTATCAGCCCACCAGCAGAGATGCTAATTTTGACAATGCCAGGGGATAAGTGTTGTTTTGCCTCTCCGTTTGGCACGAGGCCCCTTAATCTGTTTCATGTTATGACGGGAACAATGCGAGTCTGCATTTAAATAGGACATTTCCTGGTACACTCCTTGATATTTGTGCTGAGCTAGCGGTCTGCGGTGCTAGGGATGCAACACAACACCCTCGATGTCCACATGAGGAACTTTTGGTGAGATCTGTAGCGTCAATAAACCCGCACCCCAAAGCCCAGCTGTATGGGACGGGTGGAATCAATGGGGCTGGATCTGTCCGTTACTCTCCCGTATTGAGGTCCGGAGAGCCGTGTGGAGGTTATACCGTGACTCAGATGCGAAGAGGGTTCTGAGGCGTAGTTCTAATGATTTGAATGTGCTTGTGTACAGTTCATCGGTATTACAGCAGGCAGGTGCGCTCCAGTACAGACGTAAGAAACGATTGCATCTTGATCAATGAAGGCCTGGTTGACCCCTTGCAGGCTCTGGAGCGCCAGACGCTCCTTCAGATTGTGTGAAGTCCTCCCGGCCCCCTTGTCTTGCCAGCATGTAATTGTAGCCCTGCTTTCCTCCAGTTTAGACCCAAACAGAACACTCCTAATGATAACAATAAATTAACTTTGTTTGCTCCACTGAAGCCTGTAAATAATTAATTGGTTTGTTTGAAGCGGGGCTGGTTTTGCATGTCCGATGTGCTTCCTGCAACCAGAGCGTGTGTGATCAGATTCGTCTGCGTCAGCGACACGCGCTTCGTTCAATTAAAACGACACGCGCAGCCAACAAAATATGAGCTCTGGAGCCAGAGAGACAGAATCACTTTAAGAGTTTGCCCACCGTAACACCTGCCAGTGCTTTTGGGCCTGCTCGATACTGATCCGCCTAGTTTGTTCACCGCCGGGACCTCAGAGGTTTGATTGAGACTGTGCGTGAGCCGGTGTGAAGCCCCAGCAGATCGCTGCAGGGTTTTTGTTTGTGTGAAGATTTGTGAACACAGTGCTTTTGAAGAGGAGTCGGTTTACTGCTTATTCCACTAATTACAAAATTAGCTAAATACCGCTACAAATAAGAATGAGCAGGCTGGAAAAGTTTGAAATAATACTCACTGATTGTGGCCTCCTACAGCCACTCACAGGTCGTATTCACTGAGATAGTAGAATCTTAAGAATCTGGAACACACTAGAAGTAGATTGTGCAGATATTGATAAGAGCTTTAGAATCTGGTTGATATTGTCTGATAAATCAACCAAAACGGTACCTTTGCTAGCTGCTAAGCTACCGCAAGCCATTTTAAAGTACTTCTACTGATAATGTTAAAAGTATATTGCATATAAAGTATATAGTATATAAACAGTTCCTTCAGGATATATGTTTGCATGGAGGACCTCAATTTGTATGTCCTGGGTGCATTTGCTTTGCTTGATGATATAATAATATAGTATTGTCTTGCAAAAATGTATTTTAGGATTTTGAGCCCCATTCCCAGTAGCCAACATTGTACCACTTAAGTATGCACAATATACACAGGGCAGGAGCAGAACACACGGGTATGGAAGAAGCGCCGGCAGCCAGAGATTTGTGTAAATAAATGAACAAGATGAATGGGTCTCCAAAGTATGGATACAGCAAAAGAAGAATGGAACCCCCCACCACCACTGTGCAGTTCATTAAGACAAGTTAACAACAGGTTCTGACGGGCAGGCTAGTTCATCTGTCTCTGAAGCATTTGGGTCAACCCTGATGAAAAGGGCCCATATTTGTCAATGAAATTGCTCATTAGCCTTGAACCTGGCACATTGTAGTGGACCCTTATAGTTCATTCTATGAAGATCCAATATACTTGCAGCTCTACTTTACCCAAATTGAGAAAACTAGGATCTATGAATGCAATTTGAAAATACATCCATGCTGTTTCCACTAAAAGCTGTACCCTCCCCCTACTCGGAGAGCATTAGAAAACAGGTGTAGCCTAAGTGGTTTATTCATTGAGATGTATGCAAATGGGATCGAGGCCAATTTTGTTTTGAATGAGTCAGGGAGTGGATGCAGCGGTTGGAGCATTTTGATTTACCAAGCCTGCGAGGTGATTTACTATGATAAAAGACCTGGGTGTTAAATGTGCGAAATGGTTCTTAAGACGGATTCGGATCAGGAGGGGCCTGCAGTATCTCACAATCAATCTTTTTGAAGTGAACCATCTCCAGCTCCCAGTGGGCAAAGCGCTCGCTGTACTGTGATGTGTGCGCCAGTGGAATTCAGGCATTGCTGCAGCTTTATTAACGTGACTGAAACAAGATTGAATTACATGAATGTTCAACTGTAGAGATATGATTGTAGGGCACAATGGTTGCATGTGTCAATGTTAATGTCAATTTCATATTGGTTTTAATCTGGCTATACCATAATTGCGTAATTGTGGTAAGTACTAGCCAACACAACGTCTTGCAACAATCTATTTGCATCTTGCAAATGCCCCCACGCCACGAGGAAAATGTATGTAGCTGTCTATGAAGTGTAAGAGCCCGAGTATTTTCAGATATAATGAACCATAGAGAAGGTGGTTGCCATGCATCAGTTTTCTCCAGATTGTACCCCATTATGAACGCAGGGCTCTATCACACAAATTCCCATACACGGTTACAAATGGGTCGTGGACCACTGCTGGGAAAACACAGAGCTTATCCTTGGTGGTCCGCAGAAACCATAGATGACCACATATGTGCGTTGCTGCTAGGTGCCTGTTAATGAAGTCAGACACGCCCCGCAACCACAGCACTGACTTTTCGTGGGAGAAACCACCCTTGAGCCACAGAGTAGGGCGCAGGAGCTGAATGTTAAGCAGGTGGCCAAAGCCCTGCTTAAGTGACTGCTTCCCTAAGCAAGCAATCACCCGACACTTAGTGTAACCATGGGCCGGCATGGTGACATAAATGTTCTGCATAATTAAGGGTTGCCGCTTCCGCGGGCTAACAGCGGATGGAGGAATCTATAGGAACATACAATAACGTGAACCTGAGACAGCTCAGAGCGGCTACGCGGTCAAATGGCTTTAAAATATGTATGTATTCATATGGATTTTACATGCATTGTTATCAAGCTATGGAACCGGTTTGACGCTGCAAACCATAAAGTGTGATGACAGCAGTTTCTAACGGAGCACTTAAGATAAAACAACGCATGCTGCTCTACATATTCAAGTCCCACCATGTGGTCTTATCGGAGCAGTTTTATATTTATAGTGCATGTATATGTGCATACATATACACTCCGAAGAATATGTTCTTATTTGGGCCATAGGCTACGAAATAATGAGGTGGGGATGGATCCGGGAGTGTTGACCTGGAAGCAGCCCTTACCCCTCCACCCCTCACTACCCTGTTCTCCCTCCTCCTGCACTATCCGGTCCCCTCCTCCAAATCTCCTTCTCCCACTGTAGAGATTTGGCTATGATGCAATTTAAAACTGTAACCTAATTTGTGGGTTTGAGGGTGTAATAACATTCTTCTGTTGTAGTTTTTTTTGTTGCAAACTCAGATTTGTTGCTTTCCATGTCCCTGTGTATTTTAAAACAGCAGACTGTGATGATAAAGGACTCACAGTCAGAAGATGATAAATTAAGCTAGTCATGTGAAGGTTGTAGAGGAATGAGATGGAGTCGGAGTTGACGTGGGGAGGGCGAGTGTATAACACTCACTCCGAATCTAAAGCGTTTTTGTTTTTTTTGCTTCATTGCTCACATAATGTGTTCCTTGCCCCCCACCGGTGCCCACCGTGGGTCAGTCTTCTTTCTGACTGTGAGTGTCTTTCTGAATCTGCTCTGTCATTAACGTCTCCTGCCCCCCGTCCCACCCCCAACCCTGCCCTTACACTCACTCAAAGTCAACGGGCCATAGCTGCCTATGTAATTATAGCAATGCATTTATCCTTCATTTATTTATTTCCTTGCTCCCACTGTTTCGTGAAGGAGAAAAACAAGTCGGTCTTTGTTTTAAAACAAATTGCTTTTCTAAATGGCTTTCTAAACACACAGTCACTCACAGTCACTCACTGTCACTCACTGGCTGCCCCACACCGTATGGCTTGGGCCTTGGTGTCCCTACGTCTGCATATTTTAAACCTGATTGCAGTGCTTATAACAATTCCCCCACACAAAGGACCGAGGTGCTGTCCAGCTCTCATGGTACCGAATGGCCTTCACAGTGCCAGGGTTCGATTCCCACTGGGGGCCGACAGTGCGTGTAGTTAAAAGACTCGGGCCTGTGCAGCCAGCAATCATATTGAAATGGGCACACGCATGCAGACGCCAACGATGCGGCAGCAGCCTACCCTTCACCAGCTTCCCCATCACCCGTAATGGTTTCAATGACCTTGACCTCACAACGGTCATCGTGGTGGTCCAGGCTATTCTGGATCTCATGTAGGGGTCCGTATATTTATGGCTCAAGTGGATCCTGCTGTTGAGGGCCCACATGACAGCAGCGCCAGCGAGCAGCATCCAACCTAATTGATGGTGACAGTAACGTCCTACGGGGTTGCACAGTATTGCAACATTAAAAGAGTTACAGAAGTCCAAACGTTTATGATCATTTTGGAGTGTACCGAGAGCAGAAGGGAATGGGATTGCTGCCTTTGAAATAACAGACGTAGACGTGAGACCTGCCTTCGGGAAGAAATACAGGAAATGAATGCCGTGGCAATGGTTTCCAAAAGACCAACACCATGGTGACATTTATTCAAACTATTTTCTTGTGCCTGTGGTTAAAGATAAATGAAAGCGTTAGGATTACTAAAGCAGAAACCAATATCCATTCACTTGAAACAAAACAATATATATGCATAAATATATTTAACCGTTTGTTCTTCACTAAAGCTTCTTCAGGCTTATGGCTGTGTTGAAAAACCTTTAACAAGAGGAAAATAGCAAAGTCGGATTTTCGTACGTGCGTGCGATGTGTGCCTTCATGCGTGCATGCTGTGTGCGTGTGTGCATGAGTAAATGTGTGGCTCCAAGATTGGCCTGGGGTGCTGACAGTAGTCCCTGGGTTGATGAGGTTGGGAGGTGTCATTTCTCTCCGTGGGACGGAGGGGAGTGGCATGGCGTTGGATAGAGAGAACAGACTCATTGTTCAAGGAGATGCAAGGACAAAGGCAGGCCTCCTGAGCACGTGGGTTAATCGAATGACATGATTATAATGACGCGACGACAGGCTGACGGTAAAAACTGTGGATGGATGAAGGACTCTTTCAGGTCTTGTTTAAGAGAGGACGTTTTGTTTGATTGGTTGACTTTGAAGGTCGTTTTTTTGTATTGTGGTGGTGTACTGTACAACTCATTTCTTACACCCAGAACATAAGACAGCATTTGAAATATGCGATAATGGACAACCGTATGGCTGAGAAACCAAGCATATTTTTGCAAAGAATAAAATAATGGTAAATAACACAATATGCTCAATCTGTGTCGGCCAACAGTAAGGAGGTTTTTATTCTGCCGAAAGGTACGGAGTTTGTTGTCCACACCCTCCCTGTATATAAGAGGCCTAACCACCAACTAGCTCCTTCATGGTATCAATTAACAGACACTCAGAACACGGAGAACACACAGAAGCGGCTGCTAAATAACTAAATAGGAAATAAACATAAATGACTGTAGCCCAATTATACTAGTCGTTTATGTTCAAGGTAGCATAACTGGGCTTGACAAGTGCTTTGGTTACGCGACTACCAAAAAAGATACACTATATATGGGATTGGATAAAAACACATATGGACTAGCGCCTTCCTCAAGGATAACACTTTTCCAGCCATATTCATGGGTGAACATGGTGTGATCAAAGCGCAACATTTAATTATGTTTGTCTCACTCTCTTTTTTTGAGGTGATGTGTAAGCCCACCCAGACTGATCTGTCTGACGCCGTCAGTAGTTAGTTATGCAGCTCGAGGTTTTATTATTTATTTCCATCTCAGTAGATTCATCCAGACAGGGAGACGTGATGTGTGGACACAACACACAGGCCGCGGATCTAAAGTTAGACACTCCACATGAAGGAGAGGCTTATTAATAGCGGCTTGCGCCGAGATTGGATTCAAGAGGCAGCAAATTAATAGCAGTCAGTGATAACATGAAAAGCCTTAGCGGAAAGCTAAATAACCCAGCCTGGGGCTTCTTTAATGTGCTGCCATTAGCAAGAGAGTAAAGACTATATGTCCAGGGAACACCAGGGCTGTTTAAACTTTTCTTCAAAAACACAGCAAACACTGCGAAAGAAGGTCGAAGAGAGATAAAATGAAGAATCACAATTAGAGTGTGCTGTAACTGTACTGAACCAGACGATAAGATAATTAGACTCTGCCCAGAGGGAGAAGGGAACTCATATTGATTGTGCCTGAACTCAACACCAAACACAGAACCCAGGTTCCAATTACTGCTGTTGCTGCCGTAGTTTACACAATTCTCCACCAACACAACAGGACAGTG
>NC_044062.1:15181589-15209089 GCF_902167405.1 Gadus morhua | reverse complement strand
CACAAACACCCACACTCTCACACTCACAGTCGAACACACACACACACATACGCACACACACATACGCATACAAATAGCCACATACACACCCACACACACACACACACACCCACGCACACACATAAACAGTCAAACACACACACGGTTAACAGAAAATTGCTTTTGCATGTTTGAAGGGACGCTGGGTGTGTTGTGTGCCATTTTGTGTTTTGGTCGAAGTGCGCCCGTGTGCGAACTAACCGGTACACTCCCTGGACGGCTGCTCGGTCAGCAAAAGCCTGCCCACTGCCCTTCTTGTATTCATGAATAAACACCATCTGATGCAGCCGCCCGTGGATAATATCTGTCAGGGAGACGCTGGCCTGTGATCCCAACGCTCCGACCCCCATCCCTGGGGAGATCTCAGACTGAGTATGGGTGTGGTGACAGAGTCCCTACGTACCCCCCCCACCCCCCTCCACCCCCCCCCCCCCCCCCCCCCACCCCACCCCATAACACTACCGCCTTCCTCGGCCTTCCACACCCCAACCTGCCATCCATCGCTGCCGGGATCGTGTCTTGTTCTGCTTCAGAGACGTCGTGTCCCCCTCCCCCCCCCCCCCCCCCCCCCCCTCATCTCATTCCCCGCCCTCCAGTATGGAAATCAGAAGCAGTGAGTTCCAGGAAACAGTAGAGGGAACGGGGAGTCGGGGTAAATATTCATCCCAGGTAGAGTCTGTCAACCGTCAGCCAGAGTGATGCTCCCTCAAAAGTTGTTGTCGGCTTTGATGGATATGTGAACTGTTTTTCTACCTCTTGCTGGATTGATGAAACCGGGTGTACAGGGGGAGCCGCACTCTTTTTGAAGATTTCTGTAGTCTTGGCTTTTTACAGAAGGACAAAGGCATGCAGCGAGGGGAGTTGATGCTGCTGCACAAGGAGCCAGTTCGCTTCAGAGACCTGTACGGCTAATGTCTCGGCATCAATTCAAAATCCACATCAAAGAAACTGAAAAACCTCTGAACGCTAAAAGGGTTGCTAACCAGCAGTCTTTCTCGTCCCAAGCTTACCGCGATGTCACACGCTTCTTCAGATATTCCCAAAATTCGCGCCGCTAACTTTGCCTAAGACTCTGTGTCAAAAGTTGTGTCAGAATGGATTTTCGCATGTCAGGACAGAGTTATCAGTGGCGTTAAGAAAACCCATGTGTCAAAAAGCGACAGTTGTGACAGTTCTTTAACGGAAATGTCAGAACCGGAAAGCACGGCGGTTCGAATGACAATGCTTGTAATACGGCAGAGCAATTAAAATACAAACAGACACACACACATACATAGACGCAAACACACACACACCTACACACACACACACACACACACACACACAGACAAGCACGCACACACGCACGCACGCACACAAACTATTGATGTCAGTCCTTGAGTTTTGGACTTCACAATTAAGTTCCTTACTCAAACAAAGGCCAGGTGTCACTAAATATAATCAAATTAAGTCTGACTGTGTGGGTGAGCAGAGAGTTAATTGGTTATTAAATCAAATGGATTTGCCGTTAATTTATTTACAATCCTTTTATTATTGAATTGTTTGGTTAAGACTGTGATGCAATATATTTATTTGGCAAATGTATCAATGCACCCTGCGTTGCAATGCAATCCGTCTCACTCTTTTCCAAGCCAGCCGGTGTCGTGATACAATAACAGTTGGAGGCCTTTCCTTCTTATTTACCTGATGTTTATGTGTGTGCGTGTTTGCGTGTGTGTGCGTGCATACGCACGTGCACGCCTGTTTAAGTGTGTGTGTCTGCGAGCGTACGATGTGGAGGACTTAATTAGCACATAAACGCCTACCTTGTAGCAATAAGGCTATAATTAAAAATCGTGCTTTCCTGCTATCGGGTTCCTGCACACCCACAAAAGAAAATACATATTTCACGGACCGTTTTCAGATCATTTCTCACGCCTCCCCACTGGTCCAGTCAAACAGTCAAAGCTAATCCCCTCTATTGCCTTCAAGGTTGAAAACCGCTGGATAATTCCACATCCAGATTCACAAGCACACTTTCTGCAGGCTACACATTGGGCAAATCCCCGGCGATGGGCCGACTCTGGAGAAACACACGGTTTCGAATAATGCAGCGGTAGCTGCATTATTGTGAAAGGCCAGAGAACACTCACTGCTCCTGCTGCCTTTGTTGTTTCTCCCCGTGATTTACATGGATCAATATCTTACGGCTCCTGCGCATGTGTTTTTAAGTCCAGCCGTCCACTTGTCAGTATTTGCATAGGGCTCCTTTGGGCCATCACAAAACTGACGCGTGATTGGTTGGGATTTTGAAATGGTCTTTGGTTGAACCTCTGCATGGTTCTCAGTAGGATGGCTTCCCACTGTCAGCACAACATGTTTTGCTACTCTTCCTACTCTTTTAGTTAAGTATTCCAAGAGTGGTGAGGTTACAAAATTGATGGGATTCTTTTATAATCCCATCAATGGGATAATAAAAGTATGTGAAGCACCCTCTGTTTGGAAGTGGACGTGGAGGAGGAGTGCGGGGTACCTTGGTCTTGTCCCACAGGCCATGGTTGTCCAGCAGCATTCTCTTCTCCTTTCGGGCAAACCTCCTCAAGTCTCTCTCAAATTGCTGTGGACCAAAGCAATCGATAATGTGAAATTAGATGCAATTTTTCCTGTCTACGTTTCAAAGGCACTGAAAGGAAATAGCAACTGGAGGAAATACCAGATTTAACTTTTTTTGCATCTGTGTATTGGATAAACGTATGATTTTTTTCTTTAATGGTGAACATGAGAGGACCTTGTTTTTAGTTGTCTCAGATATCAAAAACCTTTTAGCCACTTTCAAAGGATACCTCCAAATACATGTCTACTCCAAATTATACTGCAAGGTCAGTCTGAACAGACCATCAGAATTTTTTTTTCAATAAATGTGATCAGATGAATTGAAAATATTGTGTTTACAACACAATCTCCCCCCCGAAAAAGGGACTCAATAGACACAATCAACAGATTCTAACACTTAGGATGAGTTGCTGGATGGAGAAAATAAAAAGTGTTATTTCGGCACATCTTAAAGTGAAGATAGCAATCTATTTTCCCCCGGAAAAAGTCCCAAATCTCCTCCACCCTAGTGCTTATTGTAAACAATCCAACTGAAAGTATCCAGTCTTATGGATCCAATCACAGCGGTTCTCACCCTGGATCCTGTCCAGCCGAGCAGAGTGAAGGCGTAGCGCTCCATGGGCGGAGCCACCACGTCCACCCTAACTGCCCTCCAGCTCCGGCCGTCGTGCTGCCCCTCCGGCCGCTGGACACCCCCCTCCACCTGGCGGTCCTCCAGCCGCAGGATGAGGAAGCTCTTGGCAAAGTGGTCCATGGCCTCAAAGCTGACACCGGGCAGATTATTGATGTCAAAGGTGGAGGGGTGGTGGTCGCAGTACAGCAGAATGCCCTGTAGGGGTCAACAGAGAGCAGACCGTCAATCAGTCACAGGTTCGAGCGTCCACATGACAGGTTGTGTTGCCTCGCTGCTGGTAAGATAAGAATGTTTATCGTGGATCATTGTTTGGGAGTATATCATCGCAAACAATTAGACAACAAAGTCAGTGATGGGCAGTCATGTGAATCACTGCCAAGACTGTACTTTAAAGCTCTGAGTTCTGGTTTAACTGTTCTGTTGGTGGGTTCCCCTGCAAGTCTGTCGGGCTGTTCACAGGCGAAAGCTGAGTTTCTCCCATGTAAAACAGCTCTACTGTGTAGCTTGTTGCAATCTCTCCGTCAGGGACGTTAAACGCGTATTTAGGGGACTGAATTAGATAGGATGTGTCTATGGGAGTCTTAGAGAGGAGAGTTAGACTGTGTGAATAACCAATGTAGAGCAAGTGAGGAAAGAAACGAAAGAGCGATAGCTAGGGATCGATTGGCTCTGGACCCAGGCGGCTCTGATTATAATTTAACCTGGACCATGGAGCACCATAATGCTTCACCTTACAAATCCTCCATTTATCCCGCCAGCCAATGGAAGTTTCGGGGGTCCCTGGAATTCCCAGGCGGCCAATGGATCAGCCTCTCTCGGCTCGAGCAGCAGTAATAGGCCGGAGCAAAGTGCCCCAAACCAGGGCCGCCCGCTCTTCCCATCCCGGCAGATAACCGGGGTTAATGGCAAAGCGTCAAACACCTCGCTCTCTGCTTCCCGCCTCCTTTCTGGGAGAAAGAGGAGGGCCTGGGTTCCTGCTGATAGCGGTGTACTCATTAACCGACAGCTGAGCTTCTTTTGAGCGGCGCGTGTGAAGTCCCATCCCCCGCCTCCTCCATGTATGTTTCGCTCATCAACGGTCTTCTGAGGGGTCGCACAGCGGGCGAGATAAGAACCCCCCCCTCACCCCCCTGCGTCAAATCGACCGTCCCCCGCTCACCCTGATGGCAAAAAGGGGAACACGCACCCGATTACACATCACACCTTCAAACTACAGAGAGAGGGAGACTGGGTGAAAGATCCTGAATCCAAATGTTCAGCAAGGGCGAGGCGAAAGGCAGCGACACTCTACTTTGATAATGAGCCTAAAGAGCGACAGAGCGAGAGTCGTCTGAAATCCCCCCCCCACACACACACTCCACTCCTTCAGACCCACGAGCGAGCCAAAGTGCAGAGAGGATGTCTGCAATCCGATCTCATACATGGGGGCGAGCTTATGCGTGGAGACACTCATCACAGGCTGTTCTGTTTCCCAAGATGATTCCATCCAGATGCCTTAAGAGCAGATACAAGCAACTAATGACTTGTGAGCGTGTCTGTCACGCAGTCCATAAGGGGGCATGAACGCCATTGAAACCAAACCGCGTGCGAATCCAACGAAAGGAGATTAGCGGCCTTGTCAGTCAATTGAACTTCCTGTCATTCTCTCTTCTGACGTCTGTCCCTGCTGCTTTCCAACATAGCTCTTGCAAAAATCAAAAACGGCAAAAACAAGTGAAACACACACCCAAAAACAGGGAAGCCGTGAAGTTTTTGTGCGTTGGAGCAGCGCCTGAGGGTTGTTTAGCCTGCCAGCGGTCTTTAATCAACTCCCACGCAGCAGGTAATGTCAGCCGCACTCTGAGAGGTAAGCTCATTCCACCAGAACTGTTTACACAGGGAATTACCAAAGAGAAGATAATTTGTTTTCCCCAAAGCTTTTTTTGCTTTTGAGTGTATAAAAAAAAGAGAGAAGAAGAAAAACAACTGAATCACGAGATTCAACGCTGTGTCGGGAACGGTGATGCCAGGTATCAGAGCTCAGGGTATCTATGTTTGTTTTTTACTAAATATTCTTCTGCATAGTTATCTTGTTTTGAAAGGGTCAGCAGCACGGCCCGCCCCGGGGAACATTAAGTGCCGTGCAGTCAGCGATCTAATGACATGTTCCCCTCTGACACAGAGAACACATCTAGCGCCTGCCGCCAAGTCACAGATTAGTATGTATTAGTGGGGCGTGTTGGAACCCCACTCGCTGACGTTGATTCAGCCTGAATAAAGTGATGGCATCGCTAATATGGAGGCGCAGCAAGTTTATAGAGAGAGGGGGAGAGAGAGAGAGAGAGAGAGAGAGAGAGAGAGAGAGAGAGAGAGAGAGAGAGAGAGAGAGAGAGAGAGAGAGAGAGAGAGAGAGATAGAAAGAGACAGAGAGAGAGAGACAGAGAGAGACCGAGAGAGAAGACAGCTTGTGAGTGTGTGCTGTGTGTGTGTGTACAACATGCAGAGCCAGAGCATCGCCTTTTTCGAATCAGTGTCAACAGGAAAAAGTAACCATTAGCATTGAGCAGCAAAATGTTACTGTGATTCTAAAATAATAATCGCACTTCCGCATAATCACTGATGTGTCACCTCTCACATCCCTCCCCGGCCCTGTGGGCCTTGGCTCTGTGCAACCAGGGCAACCGAGCTCCTGAACCCGACGACATTTCTAGTGCGCCCACGGAAAGTGATGAGCTGTGTTCATACATGGGACTCGGAGGCAGAGAGGGATGATAGAAGGAGGACAGCCTGAAGCCCCGCCCCCCACCCGGCTGCCATCGGAGGGAGGCGAGGACCTTGAAGCTTATCGGGTCCGGAGCTGCTGGCTGACCTTGCATCCTGTTACCCTCCCCCCCCAAACCCCCCGCCAAGTTACACCCCTCAGCAAGCAGGAAGAGGAGGAAGAGGCGGAGAAGGGACATACTAAAAGATGAACCCAACGGCGCAAGGACATTGCCAGATAAATGTACGTTTCACCTCCCCTCGGGTGGTGGATAGGGTGGATAGGGTGCTGATGGTGTGAGTGTGTGTGTGTGTGTGCACTCCACAATATTATATTTCAAGTTAAGACGTCCCCACAAAACACCCGCCCGCACTCCCATACTCTACCCCCCCACACACACACACACACAAACACACACACACACACACACACACAGAAACACACACACACACCCAACCCCAGAGGCTCGGTTGCAGATGACAAGGTCATACGGCTTAAGAGCCCACCTTTGCCACCGCTACTTAATCACCCTCCCTCAAGCCCCTCCCCCCCCCCTCTCCCCATGGTATCACCCATCCCGGCCCAGTTCTAATCCCATCCATCGCCGACGCTACAGTTATCCATTATCCAGTACTCCGCACTACTGCAGTGGGCCCCGCCGGGCTGGAGCAGAGCTGTAGTGGGAGTTTGGGGGGGGGGGGGGGGGGGGGGGGGGGGTAGCAGACAGCCTGGTTTACACTTTTGCTGCGAACCGCTAATGAGGTGAGTTTAAGGTGATGATGTCTCCTCCTTGATGCTGATCACAAAGAAATGTGTTAAATGTCATCATCGTCATCCACATCCTCATTACACTCCGGAGGACACACACACACACACACAGTGGACACACACATAGAGAGTGGACACTCACACACAGGGGACGCACACACATACACACACACAGGGGACACACACACACACACACACACACACACACACAGGGAACACACAAACAATGGACACACACACAGACAGTGGACACAATCCAACAGGGGACATACACACACAGTGGACACACACAAAGGGGACACACACAGTTGGACACACACAGTGGACCAAATAAAGTGGTCACACCCACAGTGGACACACATTGTACTTACACACAGTGGACACACACACATTGGACTCACACAGAGTGGACACACACGGTATACACACACACATTGGACTCACACACAGTGGTCACACACAGTGGACCCACACGATGGCCTCACACTCGTTGGACACACACAGTAGACATACACAATGACCTCACACACAGTGGACTGGAAACACTGTGTGCGATAACTACCACTACTGCTTGTGGGTCCTTTGCTGACTGTTAAACCAAATACGTGATGCACCATGTCTGCAACAGACAGGGCATGGGGCAGGGCCTATTTCGTCCCTGTCTTTTAGCCGGCTGGTGTTCTGTTCTCTTGTCCTCTGCATTTGCACTCCTCGGTGGCAGAGTTGGCGCCGTGTGGGGGCGGAGCCCAGCAGAGAGCTCCAGCGAAGATGGATTGGTCCTACACCTCCGCAGTGTCGTCTCTAGATGGTCTATAAGCCTCTCTTACAGATCGCCTGCAGATCGACGGCCTAGTTTAAGTTGGCCGTGCGGGATGTTCCCGGGCCGATGATTATCTGGCATTCTGATGAAACGGCAGAGATATCTCAGCTGAAGTTGCGGGATCATCCCCTACATCCCCCTGGAGTTGGACTTCTGTAGGACCGTTAAGTGCACTACACAGTGTTGCTAGGTCACTCTCAGGATACGTTGAAGGCACTTAATGTAAATGGGCTCAGGCTGCTTAAGTAGAGCTTCGAAATGCGCTCCCTATTTCTGGACAATGTTGCCCACTTAGAACCAGTGTTTCTAAGTGGGCAGACAGTGGATGTTCCACGGCCATTTCCTCCTCCGACCAATAGAACAGGCGAAAGGATCCGCAATTACAAGTTAGGTAATAAGGAACCGGAAGGTCCCCTGAAGGGACAAACATGTGTGTGGATGTGAGCATGTGAGTGTAAGTATGTTTGTGTAAGAGTTTGCGTGTGCGTAAATGGGTGCGTGGGTGCTTGTTCTTGTGCATGTGTGTGCTTGTTCTTGTGCGTGTGCCTGTGCTTGTGTGTGTGTGTGTGCGTGTGCATGTACGTGTATGTGTCTGTGCGTGTGTGTGCATGCGTGTGTGTGTGTGAGTGAGTGTTGGAAGCATGGGGAGGGTGGATAGAGAGAGACGTATTTTTAAACCCGTCTTTGTCTGATGACAAAGTGGGTACACTGTGGTTCTCTGGACCACTCTTTCCTCTGCGTCTAGCCCCACTCTGGGCCTTCCCCTGGGGAGCAGCAGCTCCCCCTGGCCGCCCTACACACCACGTCCTTGTGCCAAGTGGTGTCAAGAAGGACAGCTTAGGAAGTTGTTCACACACGCTGTCGGCAATGTCAACAACAGCACGCCGGTCTGGCTTAGGCTTGTATGAGGTGGCTTAGGCCGAAACGTGGCCAGCTTCAGTATATCAATGAGAATAATGGGGATGATAAGAAGAATATTTAGAATAAGAAAATAAATCTTGACTCTTTGTGAATCTTCACTCATGGTTAAATGTAATTTAGTCATGGAATTGGTAAAAAAAGAATAATTAAAAAATACAAATAAATGTGATTCTCCTAATGTTATTATTTTTTCATATCATCCACACTGCCCTTGGGAGGTCATTGACAGGTCCAAATAATATAATATTGAATTAAATTACATCATAATATATCATCTGAAAGAATATAAAGCAATATATAAGGAATCAAGTACAGCAACTTGCTCATTATCACAATTTAAAACTGACAGGGTGACGCAGGACCCAAAGAAAACCCCAAGATAAAAAACTAAAATTACAGCGTCCATTGCAATGGCCTGTTATTCATAGCAGCGGTCTGCTATTCAGAAATAACCTCTGAATGCCGTAATTGACCAGATCAGAAGTGAGCTTTCAACAAAGCTATGCAATAAAATTACATATTAAACAGACATTAACAGACACTGTTGGTTCTGTTCAGCCTTATCCGAATATAAGTAAAACATAACTGTAGTAACATAACAGTCAGACACCATTACAACCTTCAAGTCACAACTCAAAACTCACCTGTTCAAACTCGCACACAATGTCTAACTGATCACTGTTTTGATTGATTGTTTGTTTTGTTTTGTCATGTTTTTGTTTTATTTTTTTTATTTATTATATTTACTTATTTATTTATTTATTTTATTTATTTTTCCACAATGTTTTTTAAACGATTTATGATGACTATATGCTCTGTAAGGTGACCTTGGGTGTCTTGAAAGGCGCCTCTAAATTAAATGTATTATTATTATTTATTATAACTATTATAATTATAACTAATGTGAATAAGAGAGGGACCAGGACATGAAGGGAGGCTTTACCAGACCGAAAAGGATTCTGCTGGTGCATTTGATCAGTAGAAGAAGTTTAAAGAGGAGAGTTAAAGAGGACTTACAAGACGTGCTGTTCCTACACATGCTGTCATTTTTTCAGTCGATTAGCATATAAATTGTGGAAATGGCACAAGTGATATGCATGGTTGTAAACAATGAAACTGAACAGAAGTTCCTCACGACCTGACGAGACAACAAATTATTCTCTCCAGCTTTTAGCTTTAACTCCTTCTATTTAAGGCGACTACAAAGTATGTTTCTCATAATGAGCTGTCTAAATGCTAAATAAATTTGTATTCCTAAAATTAGCTTGTATTTTCCGTCACACAGCTGTTCGAGGCATGAGAGCCAGAAACAGTGTGTCTACATGCCCTCAAATTAAATATTTGGTTCACGTTTGGAGCACATTTTGACCATACAACTCTGGAGTGCGGTGGCACCCGCATCACTGCGGTGACAAACAGTGTTCAATAATCCCCTTGAAAAGAAACGGCCAATAATTGCGTCATTAATTTCGAAAAATTACATCATTACGCGATGAAGGCGGTAAGCGCGCCCTGCGTTCGCTCCATCTCGGTCACTCAGCTCTTCACAGCCATTCTCTCATCATTTCCTCCTCGCCTCACAACCTTCCCACTCTCCCTCTGGGTCTTTTCTGTCTTTTTCTCGCCGCAGATTTTCCATCACAGAATCCATTTGCGGTCCAGCATCCTCTCCCAGCTCCTCTGGTCTCTGCTATTTGTTTTTTAAAGTGTGAAAGTGAGCCACTCCTGAAGAAGAATGGCTTTTCTTGTAAAGGGCTGTGGTGCCGATGCTAAAAAATGGAAAATAATATGGCTTTGATATTCTGTGACAAGCCCAACCTGTCTGTCCCTCTCGGGGCCGGAGAGGGGCTCCGGAGCACATGGCAGAAAGAGCCCTCGCTGGTGCGGTGTGAACACAAAGGGCCCTCACGGGCGGGAGCTGCTGTTCCCCCAGCTCTCTGGGGGAGTTGCATAGGCAGTTCAGCTGGCTCTATGATACACTGAAACTTCGTATCAGCTTTAGTTTTGAACGTCTAATCGGCTCTTGGAGACACCTGCCTTGAATCCGGTCTCCTGGGTGCTGAGGATATTTATGTTGTTTCACTATGACAATCGTAGAACAGAATGGTGAATAACTGAGTGAGTATTATTGAGAACTAACATGCCGGAGCAACCCTCATCAACGGGGTTCCGACTTCAATAAGCTGAGAGAAGACAATGAAGTAAATCGAAACAACCAAGAGAAAGAGAATACACTCGCTATTTTTACAATGAATTTGGCAACGCAACATCGGAAACGGAAAAGGTCGCCTCTCTATCGGAAGGCGCAGCTTATCTCGACCTCCCGCCCCTCAACCCATGTAACTGGACACCTGTCGCTTCCTCCACAGCATGCTCGGAAGTCCCGCCCTCTCCCAGCTCAGGTCAGGTGCAGTTTGTTTATTTGGTATATATATGCATCCAGACAACACAGTAGTAGATACTAAAAGCACTCCAGATCCCGACATCAATAAATCCACTAGACAGATAATTTAAAACGGATTAGCTTCGATATCCTACTACGACTAGTTCATCTGAGTGATGGCTGCTAAAACAAAGCTTATTTTATACTTCTTTGTCCTGCACTTTAGGAGTATAATTTCCAGAAGGAAGGTACGAAGATAACCACACTCGGTCGAAGCACCCAATCTCAGGCGTTACAGCGTAAAACGAGAACCCCTGGGAACGAGGTAATCCTTCAGTGGTTCCTCTGAGGTGGGGAGCATTGAATTCTGATGAAACGCATCGCACTCACAGCTTGATTTCTGAGGAGACTTTATGTGATGGGCGTACAGACGCACATCGCATAATACTTCTTCCCTCTCAGAAGTCCAAACTCGGATCAACCATCGAATGAACCACATGCTATTTTTGTCGCCACAGCTGCCCTATTTTCTGCCTCGGCGGGGACACTCAGTGATACCAAACTGTGTCCCAGTGACTCCTTACCTGGCGTCTCAGGCTGTCCACCAGGCTGAGCAGCAGGGTCTCCTCCTTGCCCTGCTCCGGTGTGCTGAGCAGGAAGTCCACGTCATGACCAAACTCCTTCCCCCTGGACAACAACAAACAGACATCAACACACAGACGCATTTAAGTCGAAATGCGTCGCCCGCAATCATTCGTAGACTAAATAACCCACTTACACTCACTTTTACTCAACTGGTAGTTGTTTAAGGGTTTAGCTTTCCTTTAACACAGCTTTTTGAAAAAGATGTCTAAATAAATATATATACTTATTTTAGATGCAACAACTGATGGGGGCGTGAGGGGGGCTGGCAGAAGGTGCTGTTAAAAGCACGCAGCATGCCGCGGTCAGCGTTACAGCTTTTTATTCCCCCGCTATAATTCAAACAATTTGTCTTAAGTTGTTAAGCCTAAAGACTCAATTTTTACAGCAGCTGCCGGTGTGTTTAAAGCATTCTGGGAGAATCATCATTTTCCACTTGGATCCATGTGATAAACTGTGTCCATATGGAGCCGCAGCCACGCTGCAGTACGGCAGGCAGGGAGGGGGTGGTGCAGGTGGTGAGGAGGCTATAAGCAAAGTCATTATCAAGTTAAGCAAACACAATGTGTACACAGATAACCTCTCCGCCGGTTGACCCCAGGCCACTGTGTGACGCCGCTGACGCAACTTCCGCGTAGCCGGCTTGGTTTGTTTGGTTTGGTTAGCAGGACGCTTAGCGTCGACCTGCTATCTCGTTTTGTATCTATTTACCGGTATTTATATCTCCGACCTGTTCTGCATACTCTGTATTGTATTCGCTGTTTCCTCTTTGGAGCTCCGTCTGCATCAACCACGGTCAGCATGTACTCTGGGTTGCTCTTCTTCCGCCTTTCTCATAGATAAGATAGCTCTGTTAGAGTGACGTATCCGTCAGTTAGAGGATGAAAGGGTGCGGTGGTGCGGCCTCGCGCGGTCTCGAGGTGTAAAACCAACATTTCTTCCTTGCTAATTCAAGGGAGTTTTTGGGTAATGGTGGGTGTCGTAAATATTTGGCCTGTTAATCCCTTTGAGACTGTGATGGTGATTAAGGGCTATACAAATAAATTTGAATTGAATTGAATTAGTTGAGCTGTTGAATACCCCTGACGCCTATATACCCACACAGATGCGTTTGACGAATAGCTCTTATGAACTATGATCTACACATTCATAAGAGACAAAGAAAGGAAGAAAATACATCTGAAGCTTGGACGTCATAATTGCCATGCTAAAAAACAATTTCCTCCTTATGTGGGAGTAACGGAATTTTCCGGATCTCATTTTCTCTCACCTCTTGAGTAATATATGACTAATAAGATTGGGTTCATATTGTTTTAATGAATACATTGTCCACCATATCTGCCTGATTTGCTATACATTCACACCTCATGTTGGGGAAATCAGCAACCATTGTGGTGGAGTGACCTAATGTTTTACGACAACCACACGTTCAATTCAATGCATATGCGTCTAAGCTGTCCTTCAGACATGTGGTTTGGTATCACAGACGTACTGACTCCCACAGCGGCCGCCCCCGTCGGGGAGGCAGACACACCACCATACACCACTTGTGTGGAGGGCGGGTGAATACCCCTCGAGCCCCATCCTGCCCACATGAAAGGGGGATCATGGCCATGCTGACGCAGGCCCGCAGTCAGCTGTGGTGGCTGTAACACTGCCTTGGGGGGGGAACACAGCGGCTGGACTCAAACCAGATCAGGATAATCCTGTTGCACACACAGCAGGACAGCTGCCAGCTCTTCTGCCAGCCCATTAGGTACTAGTTATTGCAGGTTGACGCACATAGATAGACACACACACACACACACACACACACACACACACACACACACACACACACACACACACACACACACACACACACACACACACACAAACCTACTCACAAACATGAGTATGACGTGTTATTATGAGGGATTCCACATCAGTCGAAGGAATGCTTATTGATTCACCGTTGTGAATGGCTGAATCGTATTGGTTTCTTCCACGCCTCCTCTACAGTGCTTCTCCGTATTACCATCTTTATAATAACTTTGAATATCATCCTCAGTGGCTCTCCTCCATATTTATAGAAGGATTGTCAGATATGTAATATTACTCTACACATGGCTTCAAGGACATAAAAGGTGGATTACATTTTAGGCTCGACTAATTTTATTGGACGATTTGAGTTCTTTATTGAACACGCACAGTGTAAGCTTACAATTGAACCAACGCTCACAAGTCTCTGATATACAAATACACCATAAATGCAAAAAAGGTGAGCAACCAGCACCAAATGAAATGAGGGGAGCCAGGAGGGCAGACCATTGCTGGTTTGTGGGGAAATTGCATGGCTCTCCGTGGCTAATTCACAGGTTAAGCAGGTGTAACCAAACAGCTGTTTAGTGCCTGACAAGGCAGTTACATGAAATGGAATGAAACTAACCCTAACATTAAAACAAAGTGTGTCCATCAGGCATTGAACAGCCCAGTGCCTGCTGCCAATTTTATTCTTGCCAGGTGATTCTGCAGGATTGGCTGAGATTTAAACTGAATGTGGTTCGATATTAATATGTTTTTCTCTCTCTAATCTTTAATGAACCAAGGGTTAGGGTAAGTGTCATTTGGGCAACTCAATTCATGGTCGCAGGTTTCTGGGGTCATTTTTCACACTTGTTGACAGACGTTGTCCTTCCATGCTAACCTCTGGGACGATCTATAGTCCCAGACATTTTGGCCTATTTGAAAACCAGGTACCTCAGCTGCCCATCGGCTAAATGTGCTACTTTCTTTCCAGAATCTCCCAACACTCGTAGATGGCAACGCAGCGTTTCGGAGATCCTTTTCTGAGGGCTCATGCAGCTCCTCTTGCAGGGAGAAAAGGCTTTGCTGCGCTAGCAAAATGCACTGGAGTGCACTGCGTGAATGTGTGCCGTGAATAGCAAAATCAAAGCAGAAGATCATCAGCATGAAAATAGTTTCCCTCCAATCAGCTCTTAAAGCCCCGAGATTGTATTGAAGTGTCTATCAGTGTCAGTGTGTGTGTGTGTGTGTGTGTGTGTGTGTGTGTGTGTGTGTGTGTGTGTGTGTGTGTGTGTGTGTGTGTGTGTGTGTGTGTGTGTGTGTGTGTGTGTGTGTGTGTGCTGCATGTGTGCGCGACTGTGCGTGTGTGTTTGTGTGTGTGTCTGTGTGTGTGTGTGTGCGACTTTGCGGTGATGTAGACTGTAGCTTTCTAAAGCCAATTTAAGGAAGCAGAGATTAAACAGATTGAGCGAGGGCATTAGTGGGTCTAGGAGTTACTGCAGATGCTCTCTCTAAATGAATCGCAGACAGTGGGAAAAGGGGCAGTCAGCGTGTCACACACCTTCTCTACAGCACAATTATTGTATTTTCCGCCTCTCTCTGACTAACGACGTAAGCTCCGCTCTCACACAACAAATTTATTGAGCATTGTGCGTCAGCATTAGCTTCAGCCATGTGGAGGCGTTTGGCCAGTTGGAAATGCTAAAACTTTCGACCTCGGGTTGATTTCTCAGAGTAAAAGTTGTAAACACGTTATTTAACGAACATTAAAAGAAAGTGTGTCTGAATTGTCAGCGGATGGCATTTGACGATGAAAATATTTGGACTTCAATTTCTGCTAGGGCCACCACTGTCTGGGAAATGTATGCACTCATGGCAAGTGATCCAATAAATGCCAATGTTTCCGGGACCTAGCGCTACATTGCCCCTTTTCACTCAACCTGATGCTAATGTAGCTAACAATGCACCTCTATTGCATGAGGGAAAACGATTTATTATTAAACTTTGCCATGAAGGAGCCCTAAAATATGCAAGGATATTCGCTCATTTAAGAAGAGGATGGAGTGAATAAATAATGGCTCTGTAGGAGGCACTTCCTCAGAACTACATTCTAGGGTTGTTCAAGCACAGATCATAACGCCTTATAGTGTGGTACATAAAGGCGTTGGGGATGTGTGGGTAACATCTCTTTCAAGAGACATAAACATCTCTCTTTTTGATGTAGGCCTATACAATGAGAGAATGCCCTGGTTCACAGTTTTTTTTTGTAGATAATTGTGACAAATGGGAATTGATAAGGAGCAAAGCCATGAGGCCGGGATCGGAAATTGGAGATTTGCAGCGTGGTGTCAACAGCCTTTTAGCCAGCCAACATTTTTTGTGATATAAGGCCTCGATAAGACACAAAAAAAGAGACATGAATCTTTACTGGCGCCACAATTGCGATCCATGGTGACAGGGAAGGTATGTTCAGCCTCATATCTTTTTACAATCCTCCCCTGCAGGCAAACCACTTTGGGACGTGTCACCTGCATCTTAAAGAGGTTCTTAGAAGAGGAAGATCAGTCTATCTCCCCCTGTATCCCCCTGGCTCTCATTCCGTTGCCATCGCCCGTTTTCTTTCCAAGGTAGACAATTTTACTTAGCCGGGGCCAGCAGGATGCACTTCATCGACTGCGTTAATATGTTCCGATCGTTTTTTTGAGACATTGAAATAAGCAAATTAGAGACGAGGGAGATGAACTGTTCTCTCTTTCTCTCTCTCTCTCTCTCCCTGGACGATAGACAATGGATTAGAATGCTAAATTTCTCAGGTTACACCAGAAATCATGGCTAGGAAAGCTGAACTTCACTATGAGTACAGCTCTTTCTAAATATATATAATTAAGATAAATTAGCGAAGCCAGGCATCTTCATTGGACTCAAAACTGTTTCTCTGAGCAGTGGACTAGATAAAGTTTCTAGCTCCATTTTCAATTATGTAAATTGGGCGTTTTTCAATAATACAAAAAGTTAATTACGGACTCACAACACATCCATTACCCTCTCACTCTCTCTCGTGTGTGTGTGTGTGTGTGTGTGTGTGTGTGTGTGTGTGTGCGTGTGCGTGTGCGTGTGTGTGTGTGTGTGTGTGCGGTTGCTCGACGGCATCCAAGGTTCTCTCAACACACACGTTGTAGCATCCAGGTAATACGCGGGCTCCGTCTTCCTGACGTTGAAGACATTAGGCCCGCCTCTCGGGGCCCTCTCGCGCACGGCTCCGCAGCTGGCTCCTGGCCCATAACAATTTATAGTGCTCCCCTCCCTCCCTGCCGGTGTTAACTAGCCGTGATGCACTAATCACTTTTTTCAATCTCGTTTGCCAAATCCCCCTCTTGAGGAGTTGATATTTACATCCATTCCAGCTGTCGTCTCTCCCTTGAATGATGCTGGAGGATTTTTTCCTTTAATGTGGGCTCAGGGCATCATTACACTGACATAAGATACTGTGGATTCGATCACGTGACTTTAGGATTGTGGCGGCCATCTTTATCTCATCTGTTGTCATGTAGCATAACAGCAAGGCAGCTACTTAAGTAAGTGTAGGAAGTGTTGCATCTTAAAGCATTTTTTTATTTTTTATAGAAATGTATAATTGCTTGTGATCTTAGCCCCAAGTAGAAGTAAAAAAAGAGCACAGTGTGCAGTAAAGGCAGATGGCGAGGCTGTTCTTTTCCCTCACTGAGCCGAGACTGCTGATAAGTCTCATATTCCGATGGAACCTCAAAACATAAAAGCACGGCATAACATCCATCTTGTTTAAATTGATATTTGATATTGCTTATGGGGATTTATCGCAAAGATAAGTCGCTGTGTTTGGCCATTTTTATAACTTCTGCTTTGCATATGTGGTATACATTCCCAGCGATTGTGTCTGATCCGTTTCCTATCCGATGCATGGAATATAGACCTATTGACAGATCAGTCCACCACCTGCCTCTATGGTCTCGGTATAATTCACTCCCATTGGGACAAGGTCAATATTCACAATGTACTACTGCTTATCAGACACTTTCATCCAAGTGGAGGGGATAGGCTGCTTGCTCACAGAATCCTAAAGGTTAAACTGCAGTCATTGGGTATCAAACCCAGTAGCTTTCTGTTGGGATCATAGCCACTATATTATCCTGCCCTCTCTTGTAATTTATATTAATATTAACATGAATAAGCTTCACATATGACCTAGTAGCCTACCAAGTGCTTTCAACTATGGGATGTATGTGGCATTTTTCTGACAAAGTACAAGCCAGTTACATTGTGTTTCAGATTTTACTTTTGGTGGCGATGGTGTATCTATTTGGGGGTGTCATCAAATATTTACAGAATAAAAACTGTCTTTATTCAAACTCACTCTACTTTCTTTCCACTGTTAATCTCACCCTCCTACAACTTATCTAGTCCACCCTCCTACAACTTAAAACAACAACCCCCACACATAAAACAATCAGACACCATTACAACCTTCAAGTCACAACTCAAAACTCACCTGTTCAAACTCGCACACAACGTCTAACTGATCACTGTTTTGATTGTTTTTTTGTTTTGTTTTGTCTTGTTTTTGTTTTATTTATTTCTTATTGCTTATGTTTATTTATTTTTACACAATGTCTTGTTTTTTAAATAATGTATGATGACTATATGCTCTGTAAGGTGACCTTGGGTGTCTTGAAAGGCGCCTCTAAATTAAATGTATTATTATTATTATTATTACTTACATAGTTGCATTGCATAGGAAGAATAAGATGTAATTTCTCTTTGATGACAGCTGTTTGGACAGTGTAAATCAGGCTATTATTTGTCCTCAGTGGTCCTGATGGCTCTGGTTTTGCAAAACAAGTGCAGCCCAGTGCAAACAATGACAACCTGTGGACAATGACCACCTCTAACAATGTTCAGGATCAGGACTTCTGATTTCAATGCAAACCAATTACTGTAACGACAGGGTTGGTTTGGTTGGTTTTTGTCTTTGGTTTGTTTTCTTTATTGTCGCCTACACATCGTCACGGCACAAAATAAAAGACAGCTGGTACTGTCACGCCACATAAAACAAACCCTCCCACTAAGTGCTCCAAAATGACCGAAACACACTTCTTTGGATACTTTGAAATCTGCCGAGAAAACTTAAGCAGAGAAAGACGTGAGGAGAGCGAAGAAAGAGAAAATGAATTGCCCCTTGCTTCCGGTAGACACACACATACACACAGTGACCAGGGTGGGGCCCCAAGACAAGGGCTGGCTCTAGAACGGGCCGGCACTGCAGAGCCCGGTCGGTATGCTAGCACTACTTGTCCCCAGCCCACTGCCTTTGAATTATTGAGCAGACCGCACGGCACTGCCCGCAGCTAGGGCCAGAACCAGCCCTATGCAGACTTCTCTGTTCCTACTGACAGGGCAGATAGCACATTAAAAAACAAGTGCAGTTCAAAGGGGCCTCGACAAGGGGAAGGGGGATGTGAGAGATAGCCTGAGCCAGTAGGACCGCTCGCCATGTAAAGACCGTAGCCCCCCCGTGAACAGCCCTCAGGGGGTAAAAGTGATTACAGCAACGCGCTGCAGAACACAGCATAGTCTGCATACAGCCGGGGGAGTTCTCTTGTGAAATCAGAGTGTTGGAAAAGTATTGCAAATCTACCCCATGTAATCCCGAATCATCCGCAAATGTGGACACAGCCAGATAAGCCTCGAACCAAATGCAAACATGATCAACGGTGTTTCTAGCAGGGCAGCACTACGTACAGAGTGTAAGTACCGCAGAGCATGATGGGAGCTCTTTCTCTCTTGAGTCCTACCTGATGACCCTCAGATCCACCAGTGATTTAATGCCATTAAATATAATCACTCACACACACACACACACACACACACACACACACACACACACACACACACACACACACACACACACACACACACACACACACACACACACACAAACACCAAGATCTCTCTTAAATGACAAAATAGCTAATTAAATCGAGATCTTGCAGCTAGAGATGGTCCGAGCCTTTAGTCCGTCTGAACCCGGACTTGGAGCCTGGTCCCCGAGTCGGGACCCGGAGAACCAGGAGCGGTCGTACCTACGAAAGCCGCCCGTCAGCACCAGGACGGCGTGCGCGGAGATGCCCAGGGCCGCCTGGTGGAGGATCTCCCCCAGGGCGAGGGCCTCGGCCCGGCTCACAGCCCTGGAGATGTCCCCATGGTGCCGGAATCCTAGGGAGGAAGATACACTGACGTCATCAGGGAGCAGGTGGATGTGGGGCAGCCATTGAGCCAGGATTCCTGTGGGTTGGCTGTGGACAACGGGATCCGAACACAGACCCAGGAAGCAAAAGCCAGGGATTGGACTTTGGATGGGCCAAGAGAAAATTGTGCTGGTCCTTGTATAGTAAATTAATGATTCATATATTATTAAAGCTTTCTGATTGGGTTGGCCGATTCCCTGGTGGCAGGCCCCCTCACAGCTATGTGTCCGCTGGAGGACAAAGAACCAAACCGCTATGCACTGTACCGGCATTCTGCCCTCTATAAATAGGGAGTCGATGAGCAGGGACATGAACCCTGCGCCTCGAGATTAAAAGTCTGCTGCTCCAGTGTCGGAGCAACCCCAGGCTATGTTATTGTGGAAGGAGACAAGGTCGGAGTCGTATCATTTATGAGCAGGAAGTGGGGTGTCAAGGGGAGACGGGATGATGAGCGGCTTGTTGTCCGAGGGCCGTTGGGCGTCGTACTGTGGATGGTATTCAGTGTTGTCCTGACGACTAACTGTGGCCAACCTTTGTTTATTCTATCGTTTGTCAATCTTCAACAATGTAGAAACCACTGCCAATAAAATAAGATCTTTTGCTTACGCATTTTGCTTATTGTTTCCCTTTTCGCTTTACTTTGAAATCTGATTTTGTTGCTACTCATTGTTATCCAGCAACGATAACAAAACTGACAGACTTGATTAAGTTGTCTGTCTGTCAGCATAATGCATTACGGGTGGAGGGGAGGGCCGAATGGGCCCGTCAACTTGTCCCAAGTCATTTTGATTTGCCATCTGATGCCTTGCTTCACACAGTGAAGGATTGTCCAGGCAGAACGGGTTTGGCATAAAAAATAAGTGGAAAACGGGGGAAAAAAAGGCTCAACATGCACAGTTTTATTGAAGGGAATTGCGAGCTGGGGCTCCAAATACATTTTGGGAATGTCGTTCTCTGATAATATTTGATGTCTTTGTCTAGCCTTGTATATTCTTATTTCATCAAATTAATTAATTTAAGGATATTAATGTTATTATGTGTCAAAATTGATGTGACAATTCAATACTTATATAACCCTATATAATTTCCAGTTTCACATTTAAGTTATCCTTTATTGTCCCGTTGGGGTTCTGCACTACTACTCCCCCCGCTGGTATTTTTTGTGTACCGGTCGGGATTTGAACTGGTCACCCTCCAGTTACTGGTCCTTAACCAGTAGGCCACGGATTTAAAAGAAGGCACTATACTAGAAATGGCTGAAATAACCCCCAGCATGCACCACTATGTGTGCTAAACAAGTCCTCCCGCACCTACAAATCTCAAGGAAGAACGCAGCCTTTGCTTTCTGATTGATGAAAACTAGTGCTAGTGCCGTTCTACAATGAGCTTTGCCCTTCATAGCCACAGAGCATCGATTTTTATAACAAATACTGGTTTATTATTGCTTTCTGACTGTAATCTCAATGCTGGTCCCCTTTCGGCCCACAATGGTTGTAATGTTCTTCCTTCACCAAGCTCCTTCAATAAGGGTTCTCCCACCGGAGCACATGAACGCGTTCAAAAGGTCGATGCTACAGTTGAGCTATTGCCCTTTTTTGTATCTCTGTCTCTCTCTCTCTCTCTCTGAAGTCCTGACTTCTTTCAGAAACCCATCATTTCATTGAGAGGCAGTGAAATAGCGATGGCTCCACTTTACCTGCTTTCTGCATGCTGTTCAGTTCAACACCGGGGTCTTCCAGAGCGTCATTGAGCGTGCGCAGACCCCCGCGGTGCCACTTCTCGGCTGTCTTTGGCCCAACCCCAAACACGCTGGTGAACAGCTGGCGGGAGAGAGAGGCACACAAGATGACACGCTCTGAAGAGAGAGTCCTTCCGGTGACGGCCTGTGGTTACCTTCTGATAACTTGTGAAGGTAATCAGTAAAATGACAGGGGGCTCATTATAAAGCAGTGCATAGGGCCCATACTAAAAGGGTTTGGTTGTAGAAAAGCCAAAAATGGCGGGCGGTAAATTAAGAGGTGTAAAACCATACGGTCACACACCTACAGGTCATTTTCATGTAACAGTGATTATAAATCAGAATCCACCTGGAAATGTGGGAACATTGAACAGTCTACCCAAACAAATCCAACGATAAATGGTCAATGCAAAGTACCACATGAAGCTGGAGACATATCAATTAAATGTTGATCAATGGAAAAAAAGAAATCTGCCACATAAATGAAGGTGCTTGTGGGTGTTGTTTAGTGGCCACAGCGCTGGGATCACAACCATAATGCAATGAGTGACAACACCTTAGGCCGCGGTAAATGCAGTGCCTGTGACAGACGAGACAGGTCATGTTCACTGCAGCGCTTTGACAACTGAAATCGTAGGCTTGGTGATAAGTGCACAGTATTACGTTATATAATAAAAAAATCAAATGGCACTCTGTTCTGCTATTTTTTACAGCTATTTGATGTAGACTTTCCACAAAGTAAATCAGTTAGCTGCCATTCAGTCGGCTCGTCCTCCGGCTTTGGGTTGGGATATGTGATGGGGATACATCACTGATTAAATATTGAGAGGGATTTGATTGAAGATTTGAGTAGGCTCAAGCTATATCCTTTCCAATTGAAAGGTGCTTATGGAATAGTTATGGCTCACTACAAGCACAAGAACAAATAACAGGGCCGGTTTGAATGTTTATGATAAAGGGAAAGTATCTATCAAGTGAAAAGAAAGGTGGGAGAGGCATCATTATACAATCTGGCTTCAATTCACCGGCTCGCCATTTACATCGCCAACATCCCCTGCTCGCAAAATGTTTGCGTAGAAGTATACACCTTCCCGTTCAAGTTTGTTTAGCTGCCAAGTAGGGTACACCTCTTTCAGGCCCCGTTTTGTGTGTTGACAGCGGTTATAATGGGGACCCCAGTGGTTCAATAAGCACCAAACAGAGAAGAGAAGAAAAATGAAACACCTAGGAAATTTTGGAAGTGACTCACTCCTTCCCTTAGTCCCCATTCTCTGCACACTGAACATTATGTAGCCCACTGCTTATGAAACAGCTAAGCCAGAGAATATGTGGAATTCATTAAACAATTATGACCAGGTCCAGAGAAGAATGGCTGCCACGTGTATTGGTTGGATAAACAACATAATTTGCATAAATAACTAATATGGGCCGGACCATCTCTATTAGATGAATGCCATGACACTGAAAACCGCTATGCATCATGGGATACACTGGGGGAAATAAGCTTGCATCAGGTGTACCCTTATTTTGATGCTGCGTTATCGGTACTGAACAGTGCACTTTGCAGGGAGCCACATTTATACACTCACAATGTCGGACAACCCTTCAAAGTGGTGACATCCTAAGGAGTGAACTATAGAGGGAACAATCGGACCGATTTGAACATAGCCCAATTTGTCTTTTACCAACATACCTTCAGCCTTTGATATCTGTCATTGCAAAGTATCTTCTCCACTTCAAATGAACGGCCGCATTGAAGGATCTCCTGAAAAACAAAAAAAAACACAACAGTAACACCGCAAAGTAAAACAAGAACAATGAAGACAACGTTGTCGTAAGCAGTGTGGTTTGCAGTAACCTTTCGATAAGCCCTGTGCTAATAAAGCAAACATTTCCTCACTTGAGAATATCATCCACTTATCACAAGCGCTTTGTTCGATCTGTATTCCTATTTCTCTATCCTGAGACTAACGGCTTTGTTGTTCTGAAACCTGGGATTAATACAGGTTTTATGACATTCATAAAAAGCCCCAAGGTGAAAAATTTTTTTCCATAAAGTTTGTTGTGGAATGCTTCGGTTCCAAATTTAATTGTCTTCTTCTCTCGGCAGCACACAGCCTTATTTGTTGATTACATTATAACTGTTCATTTTGCAGCAGCTGTATACAACAAGTAGGAGGGAACTGAGCAATAAAACAACATCACAGTAATATGGTTAGTATTGCCTGGCAGCGTGCAGTAGAAGCCACTATTTCACCCAGCACGCCCCAATATTTATCAGCGTGCCCGAATGTGTGAGAAAGAGAGAGAGAGAGAGAGAGAGAGAGAGAGAGAGAGATCGAGAGCGAGAGAGAGAGAGAGAGCGAGAGAGAGAGAGAGAGAGAGAGAGAGAGAGAGAGAGAGAGAGAGAGAGAGCCAGAGCATTTCTGCAGCCTGTGTGTGAAGTGCTATCGGGGACAAAGGACTCATTCCCTGGTCATACTTGGAGTGCAACATAGTTTGACAAGAACCTTTGAGGCCTGGCAATGCCGCCAACGCTGCTCTAACGAACCCCTTAAGCTTTGAGGCAAACCCCCAACACACACACGCACACACACACAGGAAAAGACCATGAGAGGATAGTAGGCGCAAAGCAAGTTCCCATGCAGACTCATGCAAAGACACACACAAATACACATAAGTTATTCAGGCCCCAACGTTGCCTCAATTCTCCCAAAACTTTTGCATGAGGCAGGCATTTGTATCCTACGTCGTCTTCCTCTTTGTTCTCCCTCGGCGCACTCCTTTCAAAACACATTCTCGCCCATGTGCAGCGGTAGTGTGCGTCACAAGCCGTTGTTTTTGTTCACTTGGTGGCGTTCTGCTGCCCTGTGTAGCTTTCTGTTCATGAAAAGGGACCTGCCTCTGCAAAACACAGTGCACATCTCCACACAGAAACGCAGACAAGGATGTGTTTGGTTTTCCCTTTTCCCGGCTGGGGGGGAGGGTTCTGCTGAGTAATGAATCTGTCCGTGCTGTGATGCATTCGTTGCATTTTGAAATATGCTCTGTGTTCGTGTGTGTTCGTGTGGATGGGGATCTTTGAGTGTCAGTGAATAAGGCTCAACTTTTAGCCTCTATCCTTCCCTCTGGGACCTCTGCCTCCTCTCTGAGTAAACATGTCCTGAAGCCTCTGCCTGACAGCCAGCCATGACTCCTGCCCTGAGAAGGCTGGTGACAGAGGGAATGCTTACCAAGTGACCCTCTATGACACGTTCTCAGGGAAGACGGGAGGTGGGTTTCTGTGACAACTCATGTGTGTGGGTTTGTGGGTTTTATCTGTGTGTGCCCTTCCCCTTGTGCTGAAATGTATGTGTTTGCGGTCTGTGTGTCTGTGTGTATATGTGTGTGTTTGTTTGTGTGTGTGTGTGTGTGTGTGTGTGTGTGTGAGTGTGAGTGTGAGTGTGTGTGTGTGTGAGTGTGAGTGTGAGTGCGTGTGAGTGTGTGTGTGTGTGTGTGTGTGTGTGTGTGTGTGTGTGTGTGTGTGTGTGTGTGTGTGTGTGTGTGTCGGTGTGTGTCGGTGTGTCGGTGTGTTTTTGCGTGCTGAGTTGTGTTTGCACGCCACTGATCCCGTCCACCCATTTCCTCTGTGTACAAAAATATACTATCCATAATAATCAAAAGAATAAGAAAAAGCCCATGTTGCATCACGTAGCTAACCCGTCCGGGCCAGCCGGCCAGCCTGTGTCTGCTAGCTGCGTGCGAGTGATGGCTGAAAGAGCCGAGAGTGGGGAGGGACAGGAGAGCCCCCTACCTCCATGACCGCCCTGGTGTGCTCCCCCAAGCAGGGCAGGCGGGTGGCGGCCCCCAGGCGCTCCACCGGCCAGGGCACACTCTTCAGCACGGAGGCGGCTCGCCTGAAGGCCAGGCATTGGCCATCGCACTGGCTGAACTCGTAGCTCTCTGCCATCACTTCAAAGGCATCCTGCAGGTGGTGGAGAAGGGGGAGGGCGGGGAGAGAGAGAGAGGGAGAGAGAGGGGGAGGAAACATGAGTGGAAGATTGGAGTGCCTCGGCGGCACCGAGGGAGTGATGATGAGGAACGCAGCGCCGACGCAAGAGCTGAGGCTTTGGGGGAGGGGAGGCGATATCTTAAAGCTCACTGCTTCTTCTGCAACTTATTAAAGTGAGCCCCTAGGGTACCCAGCTCTGTTCTCCTGCCTGAACGCTGACGAAGTCTGGCCCTGGGGACGGAAACAATGCCCGTAATGCCAGCCCTGATTGAGAGAGGAAGAGGAGGTTTTGATGTGTTCTGTTTCTGCGTAAAGGGGCCATGACTTGGCAGTAGTGTCGGGCGTTGTGCAGCAGTGATGCAGGCCACTGCGAAGCGGACCCCCACGAACCAGCACCGCCTTGTCCTAGAGAGCGTCTTCTGTGAATGCATTGTTTTCGGTGAAGGTGAGGTAATAACACTAAAAACATGATGGGGGCTGGGGGTTGGAAAGGTGTGTCAAATGTGCACTCAACCGTGAGGTTCACTGCAGCGTGGTGACAGGGATCAGACCCCCCAACCCTCCCACCCACCCCCCCTCAGATCCTGTCCCTGATGGGTACAGCGCCATCCCTTCCAGATGACCGCTCTCTGAGGTCCCAAGAGATCTGTCATCAGGAGGGGTTGAGGTAGAGGTGGTGTGTGCTCATACTATGAATACACCATCGAAATTATGGTTGATTTCTTTTCTTCAAGCACACATTGTTGCTGTCAAAGCTGAGAATGCGCATAGCGGTACTATATAGTTATACGAGTGGTAGGTTCCACCACAACATTTCAGACATGATATCTACGACTTAACGATCAAACTTTAACTTCCCTTGAAACAGTGTAGATTAAGAAGTTGACAGTATGGTGGCCTATAGATACCAAACAGAGACCTGAATAAACTAAACCAAACAATCCCATCAAAGTGCTGTTGGAAGACCACCAGCTAAATTTGGAAAGGGTGGAAAAACACTCACGACCGGATCCACGTTTGAAGTAATACTCCATTAAAGTAAAAAGTGCTGGCAAGGCGTCAGAGTGCTTGGAGGTACTGCGGCAAAAATAAAGCCAAGAATGCAGGTGTGTTAAGTTTCCATAAAAACAATATGACTATATATATCAGGCAACACTCCTTGTTGTTGTTGTTGGAGTATTTCTAGCTGACAGAGCAGCCTCACCCGTAGAAGTGATCTTTAAAGGTCTTTTGAAGAGGATCACCTGCTTCCCTCCCAGCTTGCATCACTAGACTCCTGTTTGTTAAGGATTCGCATGCATGGATTTTATTTCTTTTTTATTTTAAATCTAATGTGGGTTGGCTGTGACAGTCTAGATCCAAACACTGACGTCCAATAAGGAATTGAGCAGCAAAGATAATGCATCAATGTCGGCAAGCACTTTTGGCAATCTTAAAGGATTTGGCCTGTTTGTTAAGAACCCAGGTTAATTGTTGAAATTGTCAAGATGTAAATCAGCCATGATTTTCCTTCAACTCGCCTCTTGATGTGTAGCAATGGGCAGAAACTGGGCAGTTATCAATCAACCCACATCCATTATAATCCAAAAAGAGACGCAGCTCACATAGCTGTATCTGTTTAGTCCAACCCAGGTTAGCGCACACAAACTGCCCTGGCTAGCTTGTTTTCCCAATGGTGCCCACAAACGAACAAATCGACCTGTTTTGATCCTGTGTTCCCTCAGCACTGCGCATGCATCCAGGACACCAAGGCTAACGCCCCTACTCTTGCGATGGGTGTCATGGGATCTTAAGTGAGCACGGGGAGTCAGGACCTCGGTTTAACGTCTCATCCGAAAGAGGATGAGCGGGGAAAGGGGTAGGTGATAAGGGGAATGATAGCCCTGGCAGAGATAACAGCTAGGACTGAACGGCATGAGTGAAACTCGTTTGTGGGCAGTTTTTACTGCAGTGTTGGCTCAGCCGACCCCTTTGGCTCTCCATGCGTCTAGGCTGGGGAGAGAGGTGGGGCTGGGGCGGGGTCGCGTCAGGTGAGCCAAGCATGTCAAACACAGGTCGGACAGTGCAGGAGACAGACTGACCCGGCAACCCAGCGGGGGGGGGGGGACCTCTGTACATACACGCACGCACACACGCGCACATTCACACACTCATGCACGCGCGCAG
>NC_044062.1:15069089-15176589 GCF_902167405.1 Gadus morhua | reverse complement strand
TGTTATTATTACCATTTACCATTTTGTCACTCAGAAGCAGTGTGGCATCTTGCTCAAGTACGCCCTCTACAGGCAGACAGCGGACATGGGGGTAGGGGACGGCACATACAAACCAAGAGCCTATTCTAAACACGCTGAAACCAACACCAGACTATCATGAATCCATAAACATGGAAGATATCTGTCGGATCAAGCATGAGCCTGGCCTGTTTGCAACCGTGTTTGCAGACGGCTCTCTGGCCACTCGCTCGCCATCTGCCAGGGGGGCGAAGGACAGACCCCCTTACCGGCGGTGAACCTGGGAGTCCCCCCGCGCCGTTCCTGAAGCCCGCCGCGCCGAACCCCACCAGGCGCCAGGCGGCGAACCATCGCTCAGGCGGGTGATGAGATGACACACGCACTTATGGAGCTTGAGGCATGATCCACACCACAACGAAACATGTGCCTGTGTGGGCATCTGTCAGCTGATCCGGAACATAGTGTCGCTCTAATGAGATCGAATTATGATTGATTACTGAATTCTAAAAAGTCATTCGCGGCCTGCGGCGACAACACAGTCACACTGAACTCCTTCATTTGGTCCATATCAATCAAATCATTGTATCAATTATGTAAATTCATAGCCTACTCTTATTTATTTTCATGTTTAAGCTTCAAACACCACGAGTCAGTTCCTGGCATACATATATATCACTTCCGCTTGTGCCCCAATCCTATAAGTGGCTTTAAATCTATAATTCATTTTTGTGAAGACCACCACATTTCCAGTACTATTATGCTTATTTTATGCACCATGGGAGGTTGGGGCGGTGCCTGGTGTATGTGCTGGGGATTTAAGCATTGCTAAATCAGTCCCAGCAGGAAAAAGGGGTTAAGGGAGGTTGCCATTGTTTTGTCCTCACCGTGAAGATCTCATTATGGTTCTCAGTGGATGTCCTTCTCTGACAGGCGTAGCGAGACAACACGACCACTGGAAGATGTGTAGAAGCCTCCGGAAGGATATCCTGAGTGAAATATATGGTATCGGTAAATAAATACCTTTATGTACATAATTTTCTGAAAGGCCATATACTACATTTCCCCCACCCACCCTTACACCCACACACACATACTGACACGCACAAACACGGCAACACACAAACCACTGGATATGCAGTATACAATTAAAGGTAAAAAAAATGAATTAATCTCTTTGATTATTTTCAGGACAGGAGTGTATTTTTGCAAGTAGAGAGAGGCATCACTGACGCAAGCCAACATTTCTAATTGAATTTAACACAGAATAAAATTGCCACCAGTTACCCTCCGTAAGATATCTTTAATGAGCTCGCCCCCTCCACAGGGAAATAAATTAATGACACTCATCTCAGAGTTTGTTGACGTTCAAATCCATTACACGCTTTCACCTGTGGCACCACGAGATGTGCAAGCCATCATCCAATTTGCCTCTTGTAAATTGCCTATTTTTTATTCTGTGATTTAGCGGCTCCCTCTGTTTGTAATATACATGTCAACTGGATCTCCGGCGTAAGACTAATGTTCTTTTGCAGAAAATTTGACATCAGAATGTTATGTCAGGTCACAGGGAATTACCAGGGTGCCAGGGATGTGGTGGCTCGCATGAGGAGCAGAGATAAAGTAGCTTGTACTTTATTAAAGACGGGAAACTCAGGAGCGAGGTGGAGACGGACAGAGACGGGATGGATTTTTTCGTCGCCATGCCAACTTGAACATGATGGCTAGGATCTTTCTGCAACAAAAACCTAATTTTGTTCAAATGAAAAGATGTCATAGAACCTCGGATCAGCCGTTTGCAAATCAGTTTAATAGTTCGTGGATCAGTAAAGTTCATAATTTTTTTCTCTGCCAAGAGGGATTTTCTATGTAATAGGAAATTACTTTTTCCAAGTCAAAAGTGCTGCTGCACATCCTTTGCTGCAATTATTCAAGTATAACTTTGTGTGTGGGTGTACAGTATGTGTGTGTGTGTGTTTGGCTGTCTGTCTGTCTGTGCGTGCGTGTGTGTGTCTCTGCGTTCGTGTGTGTGTCTGTGCGTGCGTTTGCTTGTGGCTCTTAGGCTACATTCTTTCTTCAGCCGCAGATTGAATTAAATTACATTACAACATCCCATTACATCATCCTGCAGCACATTTCCCGCCTAAAGCGGCCGAGATAACAGTACATTTCTCATCTTTCGCAGAATAAGCATTAAACTCAGCATCAGTAAAGACTCCAGTAAGGGACTGAGGGGGAGTTTCCACACGTTCAAGGTCACACCGATGACCTTGATGATGCTGAGGTCAACCCGGCTCCAAGCACCTAGCACGGTATGAAGCGCACAGCAGACAACCCACACCCTCCAGCCTCCAAAAATTGGCAGGGATCCATTCAGCGCACAGCCTCCCTCCTGCTCACCGTTCGTCTGTATAGGTCACACAACTGAAACCCCCTGAGACACCCCCCCCGCTGGCCCCGCCCCCGCCCCATGGGAAATCCCTTCCAACCCGCAGCCTATTACGACACTAAGAGACAGAGGACACACATCCGCACAGTCCCATGGGGGGGAACATGTCCTCTACCCCCGGGGGAGGCATGCTTCCCCCTCTCCCTGTGTCCCTGGCTCCCCTCCAGGAGGAGGTTAACAGCATCTCATCACCTGCCACTTAGGCTGCAAGGGGCCACAGAGGCCCCTAGCAGGGCCTCTTTGGCCCTGCAGGGAAGCAGGGCCACAGAGGAAACATTCAGGGTGAACGGCTGTAGTTCTTTAGTTTTTCTTCCTGATAGTTGCCCTGGAATATTTATAACAGAGAGGGAAAATAAGAAGGAGATAAAAAGAAGAAGTGTTGGAGAACAGCGTTGGCGAATGATCGTGCTGTGGATTCACAAGGCACTCACTTTGGGGAAAACGTTTATCTCTGCGCGCACATGCCCCCGCGCACACACCCACGCACTCGCACAGGAACACACACACACCCACACACCTGACGACACACAGACGCACACACGTGTGTACACAAACACACACACACACACACACACGTGAAGACACACAGACGCACACACATGTGTACATACACACACACACACACACAGATGCGCAAACCACACACACAAACCGTAAATAGATTTAGAACTCATTAAACAAAAAAACAAAAAAAAACACTGGGAGCGGGCGGTGTGAAAATAAACAGTGTGCGTGCTCCACTGGCTCGCTCTCCGTCTGGATAGGAGATACATCAACGGATAAGCAGACAAGCGGGCCTTCCTGTTACCTTGGGGATACGGGTCAATAAATGTCAGCCGAGCCGTCGTTAGCGGGGCTGTTTAATGATGCAGGCAGATGGAGGAGGGAGGCAGGAATACTGATGAACCGCAACGCTGGACACACGGGAAGCAACGCTGGACACACGGGAAGCAACGCTGGAGACACAGGAAGCAACGCTGGACCCACAGGAAGCAACACTGGAGACACAGGAAGCAACGCTGGACACACGGGAAGCAACGCTGGACCCACAGGAAGCAACACTGGAGACACAGGAAGCACGGCTGGACCCACAGGAAGCAACGCTGGACCCACAGGAAGCAACACTGGAGACACAGGAAGCACGGCTGGACCAACAGGAAACAACGCCCGACCAAAAGGAAGCAACACTTGAGACACAGGAAGAACTGCTGGACCCACAGGAAGCAACGCTAGACCCACAGGAAGCAACACTGGAGACACAGGAAGCACGGCTGGACCAACAGGAAGCAACGCTGGACCCAGAGGAAGCAACACTGGAGACACAGGAAGTACGGCTGGACCAACAGGAAGCAACACTGGAGACACAGGAAGCAACACTGGAGACACAGGAAGCACGGCTGGACCAACAGGAAACAACGCTGGACCCACAGGAAGCAACGCTGGACCCACAGGAAGCAACGCTGGACCCACAGGAAGCAACACTGGAGACACAGGAAGCAACGCTGGACCCACAGGAAGCAACACTGGAGACACAGGTAGCACGGCTGGACCAACAGGAAACAACGCTGGACCCACAGGAAGCAACACTGGAGACACAGGAAGCACGGCTGGACCAACAGGAAACAACGCTGGACCCACAGGAAGCAACACTGGAGACACAGGAAGCACGGCTGGACCAACAGGAAACAACGCTGGGCCCACAGGAAGCAATACTGGAGACACAGGAAGTACGGCTGGACCCACAGGAAACAACACTGGGGACACAGGAAGCACGGCTGGACCCACAGGAAACAACGCCCGACCCAAAGGAAGCAACACTGGAGACACAGGAAGTACGGCTGGACCAACAGGAAGCAACACTGGAGACACAGGAAGCAACACTGGAGACACAGGAAGCACGGCTGGACCAACAGGAAGCGACCCTTGAGACACAGGAAGCACTGCTGGACCCACAGGAAGCACTGCTGGACCCACAGGAAGCAACACTAGACCCACAGGAAGCAACACTGGAGACACAGGAAGCACGGCTGGACCCACAGGAAGCATGGCTGGAAACACAGGAAGCACAGCTGGACGCACAGGAAGCCACGCCAGATGCACAGGAAGCCATGCCGGATGCACAGGAAGCCACGCCAGACACACAGGAATTAATGCTCGACGCACAGGAATTAACGGCCAGGCATTCCGGTGCATAAGTTCAAATAATTGTGTGTGGGGGGGACAAGGAAGTGCTGAAATGTGACAAACAGATGTTGTCCATGAGTTGGACCAGAGCGAGGCACTCCCTCCACGTTAAGTGTAAGTGAGCCCCCTGGATCAGCCCTCTATTATTTTTCTGTTTTGGGCTGAGCATTATAGGAAGAGGGGGGGGGGGGGGGGGCATGTTATCCCCATGGTTACGATCAACAGTGACTCTGTGACGGTTGTTGTGTATGAGCCTTATAATAAGCGATGCTGGATATGAAATGCGCCACACACCGTGGCAACTGTTGTTGCCACAATTGGCATGCTCATTATAATATTTTAATGAGCTATGTTGTATATGACTTCACACAACGTTGCGTAATAGCTTTATCCGTCTATTCCTCTCTCATCGTGGCCATCAACATCAACGGCTTTCCAGACAAAGCTCAACACGTCCACACACCTAGCCGCCTACGTTCCTTGTTGTGAAATCCAAGGCAACACAGGGCACAAAAAAACACAACTCTAGTTTGGAGCAGAGTAGACCAATCTGCTGCAACTAGATTACAGAGACTAGAAAAAACAAATGATTTTACACTTGTTTTTCTCTAAACAGGGAAAAATAATTGACAATGGTATTTATTATTATGTTGGAGAAACAAGATTATAAGGAAGGAAAAATATATGAATTGGGTTCGATGCCGCTTTATTGAGAGTGGGCCTGTATTCTACTGCAATCACTCTGAAAAGTTTGTTTATGTGTGCGTGCGTTTGCATGTGTGTTCGCTGTTGGGGGGGTAACACAGTGTCAGCCAGCTGCGAGCCAACACAACATTGTGAGCAGAAGCGGAGGGAGAGTTAAAAGCAGAGTGTGTTTTTTTAGCAGCCCCTGTCAGGAGGCTTGATCATGATTAAAGTTGAGGGTGGAGGCAGAGACGGGGTGACACCAGCACCCTCCCGCACGTACTCCCTCCTCATCCCTCCACTCCCCTCGATCTCTCTCAATATCTCTTTATCCCTCCGCCTCTCTCTCTCATTATCTCTTTATCCCTCCGCCTCTCTCTCTCATTATCTCTTTATCCCTCCGCCTCTCTCTCTCATTATCTCTTTATCCCTCCGCCTCTCTCTCTCATTATCTCTTTATCCCTCCGCCTCTCTCTCTCATTATCTCTTTATCCCTTCGCCTCTCTTTCTCTCATTATCTCTTTATCCCTTCCCCTCTATCTCATTGTTAGTCTCTGTCCCCCTCTCCCCCTCTCACTTTTCCTCTTCCCCCTGCCTCTAGCTGTCCCTCTCTCTCCCTCCCCCTCTCTCCCTCCCCCTCTCTCCCTCCCCCTCTCTCTCTCTCTCTCTCTCTCTCGCTCTCTCTCTCTCTCGCTCTCTCGCTCTCGCTCTCTCGCTCTCTCTCTCTCGCTCTCTCGCTCTCTCTCTCTCTCTTTCTCATATATCTCAACGGATATGCACAACCAGTGTAATGTACGATCTCAGGGATTTAAGAGCATGCATAAGCATTGTGTCTCTAGCTTCCCTTTGGTGTTTGGCCCTGCTAAGACATGGTGATAAACAAATGCACTTTATGTACAGCACTTGCTATGCATCCTGTTTGGTCTTAGTAGTACCAGGGCACCCACCCACACATGCGCCAACATGCTATTTCCACACAGAAATGCTTGCGCTTGATTTTTAATGTTTAACCCTAGAATGTCTTGCTGTGAGCCCATCGCACTACGCAGCAGGCCTTCTTGGCACCAGCCTTTGTCGAAAATAGGCTGAATTCTTGATTCTGGCTGAACAGGCTCATCTTCTAGGAATCCAACTGAGCTGGGCTATATTTAACACATGCTATGACAGGGTCATTATGACATTGGTGCAATAAATGACATAGTTGAATTATCCATCCCTTTAGTCCTTTCATCGCCTTTCATGTTTTATCATGTTTCTTATTTTCACTTGACTGTATTGTACATCTGTAGGTTTATTTTACCCCAAGGAATAAGGGAGTGAACAAGTGGCCGTATTTCCATGATAAATTCACCAGTGATGTCATGACACAAGACTAGATGATGCCAGGGATAGGGGATTATAGTAATAACCTGATAAATCCTCTATGTTTTTCTCATAACCTAGCCTTGAAGCTTTCATTACTGCATAGTGATATAATTTTCAGATTCCAATTTGCTCGATAGCAAACCTACAGAAAAATAAATAACAGTCCTTGTAGGAAACTAGCTTATTATTTCTGCATTACTTTCATGGGTCAAAACTAAAAAAATGTTGCAATATGAGATTTGATAAGTGTTCACCTGTTTTATATCTTACATCTAAAATCCCAACCCTCACTCCTGCATAGGTGAACCAGGGAAAGCAATCAACATACGTTTAGCACACAACACCATCCATGCAATTGTGGGTTACATTACATCACATATGCAGAAGGGGGGGACAAACATCATGTACGGTTTGTAGTGCCATGGATACCATATATATGTACACATATACTGAACACGCATATGATATACACATACATACAAGTACCATAGGCCTACACATACAATATAAACAGACATAAAGAAAACAAATCCAATACAAACATATCCATACCCAATACAGTAGGCTAGGTTTGCCAAATTATTGGCACAGAAGTAAGACTTTGGCTCAGAATACCCATACTGGTTATACTGCTGGCTGCCACTAGGTGGGGAATTTGGGCGTATTTTAGATGCAAAATAGATAATAATGAAAGAGAATTATTATTATAATTAGAATGATTCACGCACACAAAAAGAGAACTGAGAAGCCAAAAACTTCAGCAGAACTTGGATTCAATAGTACACAGCAATTAAAATTAAACAACAACAATTTATTTTAACAAAACGGAACAGGCAAGGTTTTAAAACGGATCAGGTAGCAATCTTTTTCCATTTCTAGCCAGAAATGGAAAAATTGGAAATAAATATTATTATTACCAGAAATATAATTTTCTGGTAATAATTTTGCAGGACCTGGATTTCGATAGTACACAGCAATTAAACGTTAAACAACTGGTTTTAATAATAATATTTATTTTAACAAAACAAAACAGGTATTAAGGTTTTTTCCATTTCTGGCCATCCATCGGCAATTATAGCATATGTGTTCTATCGATTTTGGTGATTGGCACTACTCCTGCCATGCAATTTCCTCAAAAGTTTCCAAATGTTCGAAAAGTACTCGAACATGTGGAAGCACTCTCATAATAGGGAAGTCGTGTGTCTTCGAAGCCTTTAGGCTACACCGAAGCCCTGCTATAACTGAGTGGGACTCGATGAATGAATGTGTCCCAAAGCCACTGACATCCAGAATCCATGTGATATTGTAGTTAAGCTCTTTGCTTAAAAAATAACACAATTGTTTTAAGGAAATTAACACTTCAGTAATGAAAAAGAAGAGATGATCAGTTGAAAAAAAACACGATTCTGCAGCAATGGTCACTGCTCTGATTCAGGCAGGGAAAGATACGCACAGTTACCTTTTTATTATCAACTCACATAGCACATATTTGGGTATGGACCTGCCCCCTATTCACATATGTATACGGCAGTGGCGGCTCCCCAGTGAGGAGAGGGAGGAAGATCCTCCTGAACATTGTTAAGAATAAAAAATGCAGATTGCCCACACTACTGTACCGAATTAATGCCCTTAAATATGACTACTATAATGCCTTTGTATATGTAATCTTCGTTTCCCTGGGTAAAGGGACATTAGCAACCCCTATCGCCTATTGACAATTACTGTTGGCAATTACTGGCTACGCCCCTGAATGGGAAAGAGGAAGAAATTCCTCCTCTGAGTGGGTGTGACTAGCTAAGGGGTCTGAATCAAGCCAACGTCTATTCACAAATAGGCTGCAGCCCTGGCTGCGCTCTGAACCAATAAGAAGGAGTCCTGGCTGCGCTATGAACCAATAGACTGTAGCCCTGGCTGCGCTCTGAACCAATAAGAAGGAGTCCTGGCTGCGCTATGAACCAATAAGCAGGAGCTCTGGCTGTGGAGCATCCAGAGCGGGGGGGTTAGCCCCTCAAGTCTACGCTACGAGAACCAGTGCGGCTCGGTTCGCTTATATTTGCGTTTCCACAGCCAAAAGTTGGGCAAGGTCCCGAAATAAACACGCTGGGCCTACCTATTATTTTACACTTCTACGTTGGGTTAGGTTACCAAGCCGTTTGAAAGGGTGGCAAAAACGTGGAGCTACACATGCCGTTATTTTGAAATCACTCCCGTTCGGTATGCCAGGTAACTGATATCTTTGCAACACAAACGAGGAGGGTTGACTTGATCTATGAAGTCCCTTAATCTTAATTGGCTTAACACCATGACCAACATTCTGAAACATCCATCAACATCCACATTAGCCTCAAACAATGTTCGGCTTACAGCCCATGTAAATAGTTGTGAAATATGTTCGTGTTGTTCTTTTAATTGTTTGTCACTCTGACCGTTCTGTTTGATATTGTGGAAAGAACGTTAGTGAATGATTCAGAGCCTGATGCATTTTGAATGGCATCATTTTTGTTCTTGTGTCATTTTTCTTAAAACAATTGTAGCTGAAAATAAACATAGCCAAGTTACAACTAATAGCTTCAGTCATTGAGGGCAAATTAGGCCCAATTATAGGCCCAGATTTTTTTATTTAGTCTTACCATTCAAGAGTAGGCCTGATATGACTAATTGGCTTTGCATCCTTTCCTACTGCCCTTGTAGTCCAAGAAATGCTGCCCACCAGTTTTCAAAGTACAACGCTGCCCCTGGTGGATTTGTATCAATTTTATTCACATAATTATCCCTCCCTGCTATTTTGAAGTTCACCAAAACACCCTGAAACAACTTCAGTCCACAAAGTTATGCCAACATAAGCCACTAACAGTGCAAGCAAGCCAATGGCAACCAAGCGCGCAGTCCTTCCTCCCTCGCTTAAAAAACCACCAGCCTCCACTGGTATACGGGCAAGGACAACTTTGCCCTCCAACCCCGGTACGGTTGCACCATACACTCAAGCCCAATAGGCCGATACACATACACACACATTCAGTTTGTTTTCCGACGTCTTTGGTCAAAGTTTTCAGTTTAGACAGGTTGAAATTTTATAAACCATGGGTAGGCTCCTTTTGACGTAAAATGCTCCATTTCCTTGCCTTGCCCTAACATGAATGTCCGGCCTACCATGAAGTAATATTATTTGGCCCTTTATTCATACTGTAAGATATCTTCCTTAGAAAAAATAAATAAATAAAATAAAATAAACCAATAGGCCTATAAAGTGCAGTAATCGTAGACCTGTAATTAAATCCTGAGTCTTCAACTGTGGAAAATGACTGTAAGCGCTGTTAAGGCCATCAACACAGCTTTATTGATTACTTTTAATCGATTTGGTTAAAAATGTTGGCTTAACGCAAGAGGAGATTTAGTAAGTGAGTTAGTTGTTGTTTAGCTTAAGCCCCATGGAGGTCTAGATTTAAATAGACCTCCAATATGATCACTACCACAACGGTGATAGCGCTGTAGAAGAGTCTGTGCTATCCCCTTGGCATCATCACTTATGCCAAAGAAGTCATTACTCTCCTAAGCAAGTGTTATCTTGTTTCATGTTTGAGTGTTTGCCTACTAGTAATTTGTTTCTATTCATATATGAAAAATCAAAGCAAAACGTGTAAGCTTATTGATTCCGTTTGTTTTTTCACATCACCCACATCTTGTTTATTGTGGTTCCGCCGGCCAGGTGGTTTCCAGTTGAGACAAACATGAACCTACAGATCCCCGCCCCAGGAACATGACTAGTCGACACAAATGTGAGGCGAATGAAAGTGAAACAAACTACACAGATTTGAGCTTGCACACATGTCCTACAAACACATATGCATGCACACATATCCACTTTGCATACACACACATACATACCATACACACATGCTGTACACACACGACACGACACACACACACACACACACACACACACACACACACACACACACACACACACACACACACACACACACACACACACACACACACACACACACATATATACTAATATATAATATAAAAGGGTGATGTCTGTGGAAGTGAGTCACCTGTATGTGATGCCTGGCTTCCAGAGTGACAGGCCTCCCCTCTCTCATGCTGTCGGTGAACCAGCCGATGTCCAACACGTGCAGTGTGGGCAAGTTATTCAGAGCCTGCCTCCTCAGCCACTGCCACAGCTCTTGTGCCTGGTTCTGTTCGGACACCACATGAGTGACCCGCTCACTGTGTGCAGGGAAAAACACAACGACAGCAAAACAATGATTAGGTTTTCTCGTATTAATATTTGCTTTGTTCGTGAATATACATTTTTTGTCCTTCACCAAACAGTGACATTATGCATAAATATTTGAATGGTCCATGTATTAGCAAGGGCTCCAGGAATGCAAGAAAGGCTTGGCATTTGTAGGTCATCTGTATCTCTATCTTCAATGTAGTTATTATCAAACTGATGTATGCATATTTTAAAAATAAATGAGTTGTCCATGTATTAGCAGATATGCCCAGGAATGGCACAGCGGCTGTGCATTTGTCACCTGCTAGCCTACAGTAGGTCATCTATGTCTCCATTTTTAATGTAGTAATTCATTAACCTATCCTTTGCGTACGTAATACCTAAACATAGCTTTTGTCAGCAGTAACCACCCACCCACCAAAGGGTATTTGCATACGTCGGCAATCAATCCAGCGGTATATAACTATGGGCCTCTTCCACATCAGTTGCAAGATAAACACTGTAACCCTATAACTTGCTCCATTAATAGCATAGTCTGTTTTTAAAGACTGACTTTATTAGTTCTCTATACCTCTGCTACGGCATAGATAAATACATTTAAATATTCAAAATGTATTCTCACAACATGATGTTGTTTTTAGAGGCACAGGCGACACCTGTGAACTTCCTTAATCTTAAAGGGGACATATTATACAACCAGGTGTGAGTCTGATTAGCCTTACAAGCCGTTTCGAAAATCTGCCCCATATAACATCACTAGTGGGCGTGTCCACCTAGATCTGTGCTGGATAGATGAGCAATGTTTACTTCTGTCCACTGGGTAGGCTGGTAGACTGATCTATCCAGCAAAGATCTAGGTTGACACGCCCACTAGTGATGTCATATGGGGCAGTTTTTCAAAACGACTTGTAAGGCTAATCACACACACACACCTGGTGGTATAATATGTCCCTTGAAAAAGGTATCCCTGATTGGCTGATGTCACTGGAAAAACTATCTTGCGGCATAATTGTTTGGGGTCGACAACTACTACTACAGGTGCCACATAATGCATGGACTGCGAGAATTAATGAAGCTGAAATGTATTCTGCAATTAATTGCCTTTTTTTTTTACCCACGTCAGAGAAGGTATTTTTTTGAAATACTTGCCCACCAATGGTGAACAATTTGCGATGCAAATTAACGTCAACTCTGCATAGAGACGTAGAGCAGGGTGTTGGAGCCATCCAGTATGAGGACGACAATGAAGCAATCCGTTTGTTCAAAAGTTTTTCCCGTCAACTTACAACATTAGGAATATATCTCAGCCTGCGTGCCTAAAGTTTCATATTCATACACGAATGGTATCGGCCGATTGACATGCAAATGAGATCCCATGCAGTTTGGCACCAGATTGTAGCTTCAGTTAAGCTCAGAGCCATTAAGGACAGGGGGAAATGATTCGACTTTGATCTTTCAACTATCAATCTTTTTATCTGCTGTACATTTTTCTTTATGATCATCGACCAAATTAAATGACCACAATATCCCTTTCCTGGGGTAATAGCAGCCCAATGTTATAATGTTAATGGATTTGCGATTTGGGAAGTTTTTCTACTAATAATAATTACAGCAACAGTAAAAAAAAAGGAAAAAATGCCACAGCACTAGGTGATCTATTATGAGGCTGGCATTACATCAACCTATGCATGTTAAACCCTGTTCAGCTAACTTGAGGTAAGCTGTGATATGACATGGTGAATCATTCATCACAACTCCCCACACATAGTCTCATTGTATCACCAGCAAGAACGTATGACAATGATAACGTTTTAATTCGAATTTTGTGTATGTTTGTGTCCATGCATCTTATTCATGCGTGAACATAAATGCCCCATACACTTGGGACAGGCTGACTGTCAGGGTGGTGTGTGTGGGGGGGGGGGGGGGGGGGGGGGGGGGGGGTGTTGACAAACTGCAGCTGATATCAGCTTTGTCAGTGTGCAGAATTAATGACAGTTTGAGGCAGACCTGCTCCACTTCCTGTCGTTGGTTTCAAAGTCTTATGTCACACCAAGTGTAACCGTAAGAGAGCTCAAGCTGTGTTTCTGGGAATGCTGCCATGGCCAAGCTGGCGCACACTGGCACATGAAGACATGCACACACATGGACATGCAAGTATACATAAACACGCATATCCAGTACAACAAAACACGTGTTTATGTTATTCATATGGAAACATGTACCCAAATGACTCTCTCTCTCTCTCTCTCTCTCTCTCTCTCTCTCTCTCTCTCTCTCTCTCTCTCTCTCTCTCTCTCTCTCTCTCTCTCTCTCTCTCTCTCTCTCTCCCTCTCTCTCTCTCCCTCTCTCTCTCGACGCGTGGCAGCTTCACGCGTCGTGTGAACGTCTCAATGTGGTCAGATGAACCACCTCTCAGGCTTCACATCGATGCCCCTTCAGAACAGGGATTTATATTTATATAATTTAAAATACATTCAAATTATGCATTCAAATTACTCGATGACAAATTTGTTTGGCCATGACAGCTACCGTTTAATTACCCATCCTTTATTGGGATTTTATCTATATTATATAAACATAACTATCAATTCTAAATCATTCAGTGTTATCATCTCTGATGATGCCTTCTATTTGCACATATAAACCCCTAATGATTTCTTCTGGAGCGATAAGTGCTAAAAGACGGAAAATGTATTTTCTATTTGCATCCAATTACCCAAACTGTGTCAAATTGTCTTTTTAATAAGCGGCCCTTGATCTTCGGAGGACTGGCCTGCCATACAGAATACATTATTGTGTCACATTGGATTCTCTCCTTAATTTCCCCTCCCAAGAGCGAACCTCCTGTAAGCTCCTGGACTGAAATACTATTCACTAGAAGTTATTAAATCTACAAGAAGGGAGTGGAAAAAACCTAGTCAGCTATAGGTCACTGTAAGCCTGGGAGGAAATATAGTTAATATGCATGGGAGGAAGAAACGATATGGTAGATTGACCTGACTGATTCTCTGACTTTTCCAAAAGTGCTCTTACTTATATTATCACGTGTTCTGTTGTTGTAAGTTAAATGTCGTCTGTAAGGTAAAATGGACATCCAGAGAGTTCAGCGATATTCCCAACCTGAGGACGTCTTCCACCAGGAACCCCTTGGCCCTTGCCAGCTGGGCCAGGAAACCCCTCCTGGTGGCCCCCATCTTCTTCTCCACCAGGTACAGCCGCACATCTGGAAACTTCACCTCCACACCGTACCTCGGACCCTCTGTGCCCTCTGTGCGCCTTTGTCTTTTCCGCATCGGAGGTAGCATTGTAGCGTGTAGCATCTCTATAACCTCAAGCGCTCAAGGTCAACGTTACATTTATCCAGTTCTTGTAACTCGGGATATGGTGATGTTTTTCTTTATTTCTTGTGTGTCCCTTTTATATGCTTCTATCAACAGAAAACACCCAGTTTGGCAAGGTACCAGTTGTTGATTTATTTTGCCCAAGACTTGATGACAGTTGGCATAGAATTGGTGAGGATCCCTTGCAGACAGGAAAATACGCTGGCAACAGGTGTTCAGGATTTGGTGTTTACCAAACAGTTCAACTGCCAAGATGAAATGGAGTGCGAATTAGTACAGCAGAATAATGCTTTAGAAATAGTAAGCATGGTAGGCTACAGTCTGTGCACTGAAACAAATATTTGTAGTACACATTATATATATATATATATATATTATGTTTACTTATACAACGGGGGGCCTAAATCCAGCGATCTGATTGGTTCCTAACTGTTGTATAATGAGCGTATACATAACTGCTATGACGCCCGATCATTTTGTGAAAGTTTGCATATCACTGCGCGCCTGGAAGTAGAAACAGTTACAAAGTAAAACATATGTTGGATGATGGAGAGGGTGTAAATGTTGTTACTCCGGGAGTGAGCAAGGCGATGGAGGGACTAACGAAAGTTAAGGTCCACGGCGAGTGAACTCGCCGTGGGCCTAAACTTAGGATAAATTGCCGGCGAACCGCTCTAGCCGAGCCTTCTCTCGGAGGGACGCTAAAGTGTGTTGCATAGCGACCGTCGTGCATTTTGAAGGCAGCCAGGAGGGACTACTTTTTTGTAATCTTTAATAAAACGGCTACTTTGACTTTCTTTGTTTCTTTTTAAATGTAGTGTGTCTATGACTTTCGTTTCGCCATAATAGTAACCGTTGTATAAAAGCAATAGATCACTTCAGTCAGTGGTATGTGCTCATTATACCACTACGAAGGGGGTCGCCGGCCCTCCGCTGCACGTCGGGGCCGGACAACGCCCCTTAACAGTGGTATAATGAGCACATACCACAGCCTGTCGTGATCTATTGCTTAAATATAATAATTTAAATCCTTAACTAATCCTAGCCAAGGTTATGACTATATTGTAAATCTCTCTCCCAAATGTCATCATGAATGAAGCATTGACCCTCCTCAAAGGGTCAATAACAAATGACAAGATGGGACACAAGAGGAATCACCAATTCAAGGATGGCTAGATGTGCCTCAAACAGAGCCAATCCAAGTGTGCAGGTTGCTGTTGATCTAAAACACCTGAGGTTGAGGGCCTTTCTCCAGGGGCCGTAGTCACCTCAGAAGACAACCCCACAGCTCTCTCTCTCTTTCCTTCCCTCTCTGTCCCCCTCCCTCCATCCCTCCCATTCTCATTATGTCCACGCCAGGTCTGCCTGCCATCTGTGACCAGGCTTTAATTAGTCCGCTGTCCTAAATGAAGAGAGCCTTTGAGGGCCCATTCCCTAAGAGACACCTATATAGGCTGGCGCAAGCGCACTGCCAAGCGTGTACACACATGCCACTGAATAGGCCAGATCGTGTTTTACTTCCAGCTCATAAAAAGAGGTGTTTAGCAGTAGCTGTCAGGGACACAGGCTGCCAGGCAGTTCAATCTGTTGGGATCATTTGTACCTGCCTTCCACCGACTCATTTACATGCATTGCATTGTGGGACTTTTCCCTGATGAACAGTGGGATGAGCAAGTGACCTTTCTCCAAGAATACCATGTGGAAGAAAGGTCAACACACTGCAGGTAATTATCCTCAGTTAGGACTTTGCTTGATATTATAGGTGCGAGGAGGGTGTACAGGATGGGGATATAGGTTTCTTGTTAGCTACAATTAGCTACCCTTTTGTACATTTCCGCACATTTATCAGGGAGTATCTGACCCTTACTATGCGCAATATATCTGTGCACTTTGTCATCACTGGGGTCTTCTGATCAAATCACAGTACAAATGTCGAGAATAATAGTGCCACCACGCCAGCTCCCTCACCAACCCCAATTCTCTCTAATCACTCAAAGTGTTCAGCATGCCGTGGCTTGGCTCAGGTCGCGAATAAGAGGAGGAAACAAGTGCTTTAAACGCTGAGGCCAATGGTAACAGAGTCCTTTGGTTTGTCAAAGAGAGAATCTATGAATTAATTTGGATTTCTAATCCGAATCACAGCGACAGAATGTCTGGTCATGTAAATATATTAATCGCAATCTAACATATGTGGTTACCCCTTGTGTGTGGTCTCAGTATGGCAAACGATGGGTGTTGTCCGGTAGTAATTGTAGTCATGTCCAACCAAACGTGACTCATCTGGTCGGACCAAACATGCTTCCTCTCACAATGGTGGAAATTCCAGGTTCTGAAAATAAAAGCCCCCCTCTGTACTTTGTGTCACTATCTCGATGTGTTCGTTAGAATTACCTAGAATACCACCAATTAGGGACAACAGATGGGCCAGTGGATAGGTACAAGATCCCAAATAACTGGGATTGAGTCTTTACATGTGGCTGTGAAATCAACCACTGTAGTGCACTCTGTTACAGCATTCACAACCATTGCTTGATCTTTCTGTAACAATTATTCACCTCACCAAAAAAGCTGTCACCATTTCCCCTGAGAAAAAAAAAAAAGGATTTATTTCTTTATGAAAACAGTAAGTAAGGGATAACCACAGATGTTCAGCTGGTTTATGTGTAATATGACAAATTGAATACCATGCATTAATAAAATACTGCAATGTTTCTGATCTGTATAATGATGTGTGAAAGAAGTTAAACTACTCCTGGCAAATTGATAACTTTTTTTTTATTTTTTTACATTTAAGGAAGTCTCCATTTCCCTTTTTAGGGCTATTCTTCGATGCATAAGGCGCTGCAACCACAGTTTCAAACATCAGTTTCAATTACCCTCTTGCTATTATATGAAGAGCAGAGAGGGACGGACATGAACTTGCCATCTAAAGAGGAGTGTGAGGGCTGGAGCCCTGATCAGGTGGCCCGCTTCATGTGCCAGGTAGGTTGAAAGAGGGCCGGGGATCGAAATGTTAATGTTATTTTTGTTTTGCGTATGTGTCACGAAATTGATACAGATCGACATTTCCAGAAGGGAATGCGTATGTGGTTAATGTACTTCATCAACATACACATACATGAATTATTCTTATTGTTTACACACACATGACATGGCACATCTCTTTATCTAAAGTGATTTGAATGCTTATAATCTTTGGTTTGTTTGTTGTTTTTATGCTCCATTCAGAAACAAATGCCAGAATGTGCTGAGACCGTCAACATATTTAAAATTAATGGGCATAGACTCCTGGTAAGTTCTTATATGACTATCCACCTACTGTTCCTGTGGTAGTTATGTTCTACAAAGAAGAAAATGTTATTTGTAATATAAAGAATATATTCAGAAAAACTGAATTGGCCAAGGAGGTGAGAGATCACAGAAAATGTTCAGGGAGGATTTTGTCAGACCTTCCGTTAGTTTCCAGGCTTGTGCAATTGATATTTAAATATGGGCTTCTGCTAATGAGGAAGTTTGTTTCTTCTGCTTTGCGAACCCCTGTGCTCTGACCTCTTCCTCCACGCTCTGATTGGAGCACTGTGAAGAGGTTTCATAAATTAAAGGGAACCATGTTTGATTTGATATCGGGCTAGCATAGAAGACAGAGAGAAACAAGATAGATGAATGGCCCACTTGTCTGCCAGCCACCAGCCAGCCACCATCCCAAACCCCAAACCCTTGTTCAGATGCTATTAGAACGCCCATCGTCTCATCCGTTCAAGTTCATGTTTTGCCGTTGTTGTTTCTGGTTGCCTCAGCTGTTTCATTTGTATCAGCCTCTGACAGGATTAATTCAAGCTTGGGGTGTGGTGTGTGATGAACTTTAAAAACAGGACTAGTGGTGTTGTGTGAGGAAAACAGCGCTCCGCTTTTACTATTCATAATTCATTGACCCTAGGCGTGCTCTTGTTTTAGTAGCGATATCACAGCCATGAGCTTTACTTAATAAGAGCCATGCAATTCAGACAAGCTGCAAAATCATTTACAATTCAATGCCCACCTCATCTTGTCTCCCGCGCCCCTATAGCCTGCTTCTTCCTGCTCCCTGGCTATCTGTCGATTTGGCTCGGCCCCGGCTTTCGGTCAAGGTTTTTTAGACCAAAATCAATTCAAGAGATTTAAATTGCGTCGGATTGACTTTGAAGTGTGCATCGTTAAAGACGATCAGGAAAGAAAAATAAATACATGGGTGCATATGTCCTTGGATCGATCGATTGCATTGCCGACTGACGCAACACGGCGATGGGGTGATGGGGTAAACTTACGTGAGATTTTACCTCTGTGGGTTTCTGGTGTGTTCAGGTCAGAGCATGGACCACAACAGTGGATAAAACTGCCTTTGGTGCTTTATGATTCAGAGTATTAGCACGTGAACTCTCTCTCCAACTCCAACTTGGTCCGTCGTGGCTTTAGCTCTCCCTGCAGTATGACTCTTAGCAAGAAGTAAGAGGACTTTGAGGCCCTTCTTCGGGTTATTCATCAAGTTTTTATGTTTTATTTATTAGACTGGGCAGGATTTATGTGCATTCATTGTACTCTAAAAGTGAGTAAGCAGGTTGGAGTCGGAATCTGAAAAGGTGGTTATGGGAAGTGAGGGACCTGGCTTTAACCTCTGACCTCACTGTGGGCGTGGAAGTCAAGAACTGCTGCATGCATTGAGCTATAGTGCTGGATTTGGTCTGCACTCATCAACTGAATGCAAAATAAACTCACAAAATAAACTCACTTACATGAAATTAAGTTTCAATCAAAAAGCACTATACAGCATTCAAGCTGCCCACACAAGAGCATATAAAAAAAGGCTACACTTGGTAACCATAAAAATATGAAATAACAATATATTCCAGTGTGGGCTTCACAAATCAAAACATTGTCAAGGGTCAATAAAAAAACTCTTGACCATTATGACCGAGACACTTACAATTTCCTTTTCCATCTGTCCCCATTCCTTTACCACAAGCTGCAGCCTACAAAACCACACAGGCCCTGAACAGGGTTGCTAAGTTACGTGACTCAGACACTGGGTGCCCTCTATATGGACGGCTGGAGTCCAGTCCACTGCTCCTTCACTACTGCTATCTCAGAGACTCTGAATGAACCGTCTGCTCACTAAGGGGATGATTCATCCCGTTAACCAGTGAGCGGGAACAGATCTGCTCTGTGACATGCCGATATTTTTTGTTTCGTTATCATTTTTTATAATAATAAGGGATCATAGATCAAATATCACAATGATAAGAATACCTTGCATTTCTTGATTCATTTCATGCCATTCATTCCTCATTCACCATTCTGGTGTTGGTGTTATTATATTGAAACGTCTGATGTGGTATGATGGAGCAGGAGGGACGTTTATTTTTAGCGAATTTCTCCCTTTACACCTGAAGATGTGGGTGCGGCGCCTCATTTGAGCTGGCAGAGACACTAGCCATAAATTATTCAGGCAGGGAGGCAGACAATGGGGCAAGCTACCTGATAATATATTCAGTGTCAAAAAGCAACGTCTGATTTGAAACAGATGTTTTTTTCTCGCCCTTCCGCTGTAACCCAGCACAGGATCAAGCATGCTTTGTCTGTGAGGGGGAGGGGGGGGGGGGGGGGATTTCATGTCAAGTCATGTGACTCATTGATTTTTTTTTTTCGAATGATTTATTCGCAAACATTGCTGGCCTATGAAGTTGCCGTTTTGCTGACGTGTTGCTGATACTGTACCATCAACCAAACATTGCATACCAGGTCCCTACTCACACACAGAGGAAAGGTGGGTCTAATGAACTAATGAACATGTGTTCGTGATCTACTATTGTATATTGATTAGCATAAGTTTGCAAATATGGATCCGTTTTTTTATCACAGCTTTGAAAAAAGTAAATTAAATAGGGAAGGGAACAGAGTAAGAGGTGACCTGTAGCAATGAATTATGAATGGAAAGGGAAATACATAATTTAGAGGTATTTTTTGCATATTTTATGGTAATCATTTTTCTTTACTTTACAAACCACAGTTTCCTCATTTGAGAACGTAACCACTTTAATCAAAACGAGGTACTATGAATTGTGATTATTGTATTGTTGCATATATTTTTTCCGTAACATACTTTAAACTAAATAGATGTTGATTAAAAAAGATATCTATGAACAAATATGAACACGTTTTTATTAAATATAGATCCCAAGTTGTGGGGTCTATAATTAAATTATATATCTAATCCACACACACACACACACACACACACACACACACACACACACACACACACACACACACACACACACACACACACACACACACACACACACACACACACACACATCCATACTCTCCGGGATATACTGCCATCTTCTGGTTATTAACAGATATTGTTAAAAGTTTTCATTATTTCATCCTGTTCTAGTTTGTATTTATAATATGTCGCTGTTGAATTCTCCATTTCTCACTTTTTTTTACAGACTCTGTCCAACAGTGACATCAGCAAGTTCAGCCTCGTCCAACAACCGTAAGGACCTATTCATCCCCTCTCTTGTTATGTTCAAAAGCTAATCCAGTAGGCCTTTTATTTTAAGTTAATATATATGTTAGTACTTTATTGAACAAAGACCAGAAATGTGGATGCAAATGCCACATGTGTGTCTACAAACGGGACTGCATTCTTCGTAAAGTGTTAAACTGTTGCATTACATTCCTAACCAGTCATGGCTGATATGTAACTAGTATTAAGTAGGTCATCAGCAGCCACCCTGTTGACCTTCCATGTATATTATCGCAAGTTCCCTTTTATCCTGTCAGTTCTGACCGTAAACTCTTGTAATCAGGAAGTTGCAGAGAGATATTCGACTTAAACATCATCTCTATGGTTACATAGGCCTAACATCAATGTACACATCTATAAAACTTCCCATATAAGTCACCAGTGATGCATATATCAAGTATGACTGTATCTAACTTGACAGCAATACAGCTCTATATGTGCACTGTACAATATCGAACATTATAGGCAGCAAGGTTTGGGAAAGTTTTAAGTTTAAAAAGAATGGGTCTCTCCATGAACAAATATGAAAGCCTCCCTTTCACAATGAATCATTTGCTATTTCTGGAGAACAGGTGAGCAATGCATTTCTATGTATTCATTTCTTAAATTACAGAGAAGTTCTAACTTTGTTTGTTTGAGTCCTTCCTGGTAGCTTGTGGTCATGGTCCAGGATATTTAAGCAATTTCAGTTTACATTTACTACATCTTCATACTTGCCACTCAGCGCAAACACACACATATACACAAAATAAATTAAACCGAACATGATTGGTCAGAACGAGGTTTTGCTTGACCAAATAATCATTGTCTTATTTTAAAACTTGTAGGGGGAGTGTAGAAAAAAAACGGATGTTTGTAAGAGGTATGCGTCGTGGTGTGCGATTTGTGTGTGTGTTTGGGGGGGGGGGGGGGGGGGTGCGTGTGTGTGTGTGTGTGTGTGTGTGTGTGTGTGTGTGTGTGTGTGTGTGTGTGTGTGTGTGTGTGTGTGTGTATGTGTGTACGTGCGTGTGTGAGAATTGCAGGGGTGGAAAGCAGAAGTGATGATTCTTACAGCCATGGTTTGAATGAATCCCTCCCTATGCCAACGTAATGACTGTCTTCATGCAGCTTACTCGTACGCTTGGAGACATGTTTCATATCAGTACGTAACGGCTGAAGTAATTACTTAGTATGGAACAATTCAGTAGATTCGCTGCTCCTGCTACTGCAAAACTTCGGTAAGAATTTGAACCTTATTTTGGTTCTTTTATAGAAAACGTTTGACGACAACAATAACACCATAGATCGTTTGAAATTCAGTGGAATTTGTAATATTCAAAATACAATACAAAAGTAAGGTTTGATATCTGTTGCTTTGTCCTCATGTTAAACCACCTATTGATTCAACAAAAAGAACACAGTTTACCATGGTTAGAAGAAGTTTCTAACAAGCTTGGAATTAAAGTGTAGCATAAAGACAAACTGATCATGATCGAGGAATAGCTGCTGCCAACGTGGAGTGGGAAATGATCTCATCGTAGACTACTTCTTCCCATGCCCAGCTAACTTTTAGTGCGAGCGCCGGTGCGGCTATGTGTTTGTCCGGTTTATAGCTAGGAGTGGATAACAATGAAGATCAATTATATGTTGGTTTTCTTTAGGCAACTCCAGAAAATCGTCCAGGACATCAATAAGAATGAAGGCAGCATCCTTAACAAATTGAGAAGGTGAGATTTTTCTGTTAATTCATGTTAACCGCAAACTCAAATATTTCCTTTCAAATCACTCTATTTTGTCTGTACACCAATCTGGTTTTAGAGCAAACCATAGTAGCCTACTATCTCTGCCATCACTCTGTTCACTAACATTATTGTCTCTGCCTTAGATAATAGAAAACACTGTGCTACCCTGTTTATGATATTAGTAAAGCTTTTGATACGGTCGACCATTCTTTATCGTTAGATAAATTGAGTCGTATTGGACGATGCTGAAGTTGGCATCCGATTCGCAGCATCCGATTCGGCTTGAAAACCACTTAGAATCTTCAAATCGGTCCTGATTGAAAACCACTACACCTAGACTCTTCAAATTTGGACTACATTATCACAGTGAGGCTATACATTATGTAAAACATAGTTTCCGATTTGTGAAACATTTACCCTATTTGTGAAAATGCAATACAGGCTTATTTGAATGCTTTTTAGGGGTCCAGACCGCATTGCACTTTCACAAATAGGTTAAAGGTTTCACAAATCTGAAACTATGTTTTACATAATGTATAGCCTCACTGTGATAATGTAGTCCAGATCTGAAGAGTCTAGGTGTAGTGGTTTTTAATCAGGATCAGTTCTAATGCGGTCTGGACCCCTAAAAAGCATTACAATGTGCCTTTATTGCATTTTCACAAATAGGGTAAAGGTTTCACAAATCTGAAACTATGTTTTACATAATGTATAGCCTCACTGTGATAATTTAGTCCAGATTTGAAGAGTCTAGGTGTAGTGGTTTTCAATCAGGACCCGTTCTAATGCAGTCTGGACCCCTAAAAAGCATTAAAATTAGCCTGTATTGCATTTTCACAGATAGAAAAAAGGTTTCACAAATCTGTAACTATGTTTATTATAATGTATAGCCTCACTGTGATAATTTAGTCCAGATTTGAAGAGTCTAGGTGTAGTGGTTTTCAATCAGGACCGATTTAAAGTGGACCAGCTGCTGAATCGGATGCTGCGAATCGGATGCCAACTTCAGCGTCGTTAGCATTGGTCTTACTGAAAATTCGTAACTGGTTCCGTTATTACCTATCTGACCGATTTAAATGTGTGAAACTAGGTAATGTCCAATCTGGTTTCTTTCCCATAAGCAAAGCTGATTCTTAATCAGACCAAAAAAAAATGAATGTTGTTCTCAAGGGCAAGAGATATGGGTCACAATAGTCACAATGGTCTGCATTTCCACTATCAGTGAGACTATTATTGAAAAAGTCTCTGAATACAAATATCTAGGCATCTAGCTTGATGAAAAACTCACTTTTAAATCTCATATTGATAAACTTGTTAGCAAATTACGTCAGCAAATGTGATTTTATAAAGGAATAGAACCATCTTCCCTTTTATCAGTGCTGGACTAAGGGGATGTAGTTTATAAGCTTGTGTCTGCTTCTACCCTAAATCCTTTGGATTCGGTATATCATTCAGCTCTTAGATTCATTACAGGTGACTGCTTTAGAACCCATCACTGCACCTTGTAGGAAAAGGTTGATCTGCCTTCTCTTTTAATGAGACGTGAGAAACGCTGTTTTTTATATATATTTAAAGCTTTCATTGGGAAAAAGTCACCCTACATGTTGAACATGCTCGAATGGGACTCAGAGACCTATTGTACCTGGTACAGTGAGCTGGTCCTCTTAAAGGTTCCCTGAGCTCACTCCAGCTTAGGAATGACTGCCTTTTCATTCACTGCTCCTAACTCATGGAATGCTCTGCAGAGCAACTTAAAAATGACTGCTCTTCCTACTGTTGGTTTATTAAATTCTATGATTTCTGAATTGTACACATATCCCACTGCAATTGTTTAAGCTGATTTCATTCGCATTTAGTATTTCATCCTATTTAATTCTTGCTCTTTTTGTATTGCATATACTTAATAGATATTAGCGTAATTTTTATATGTTATCCTTGTAATTGTGTTTATTGTGTATGTCGCCACTGTAAATGAGGGAAACCATAGTGCCTCTCGAGGGAAAATAGAGGTTATTGTATTGTATTGTATTGTATTGGTAGCCCACTTAAATAGTGATTAAACACAATGTTCTCTGATTTTCTTTTCCAACCACCCCCTCCAAAAACTAATATTACACATGGGTGCACCCATGTGTATCTGAAGAGGCCAATTCCTCTTTCATTTAAGTTGAAAATAGACACAGAAAGAGTCATTGAAGATCCGTAACAGCTGGCTGCTTTCTCGCTTTCCTTTCAAAAAAAAAAGGAAGACGTTGAAACTCTCTATATAGTACACATGCTAAGACGCCCAAGTGAAATATGCATCAAATGATATGTGTAAAAGAAAAGGATGTTAACCAAATTATATTTTCCCCTTTAGACTCAAAGTCAAACCAGGCCCAAAAGTCCCAGAAAGAGATTACCAAGGTACCAACAGCCCATATATCACACATAATTTACATTTAATTTGAGTTATTACAGTATTTTAGCACATTTAGTATCAATTATCAGTGGAATAGAAAATATCATCCCGGAAATATCTTCCACATGACTGACCCACTAATGAATATATGGCCCCCTCAGTTGATTCTAGCAAATATTTACAAAGAGTTCAAATAGTTTACTGCTCTTAGCATAGGAAAGAAAATATATTGACATGTAAAATAATCTGGTAGCACTTTGAAATAACTGCAGCATTAATAAGTAGTAGTGAATATAGAATTTAACATTTATAACGGATTGTTCCTACATTAATCCTCATTAGTAAGTAATTCATAATCACTTAAACATCATTTCCAATATAATGAAAAAAATGGTTAATTAGATCAATTCTAAAGTGTATATGGATGATTTACAAATGATGTTGACTCGTTAATAATGCTTAACCATTAATTTTGTTTTTAGTGTTAATAAACAAAATGCTAAGTAAGGCATAGATATATGCCTTACCGAAGTCAAATTCCTCGTTTGTTTGCAAACCTGGCCAATAAAGCTGAATCTGAATCTGAGATAGATGCGCTCAGAAAAAGAGTTAACTAATGCTATAATCATTATGCATTGACAAAACCAGCCTTTAATTCTCATTTATAAATGCTTAGAAAGGCATAGATAGTCCTCACTTTGGATAAGCTCACACAAAATACTAAACTCATCATGAATGTAATGAATCACTAAGCATTGTTAAGTTTTGAAAAAGCATCATTCACACATGTAAATAGTTTGTTAATCATTCACTTGAGCTTTATAACTGATCTCATGAAAATGTATCTAATTATCTTAATAATAATTTATGAATGATTATGATAATCTGACTATACTAATGAGTATTCATGGAACAATGCTTAATAAATAAGGAATTCACTGTTTACTACAGATTTATTAATGATTAAAAGATGCGGTCGTCATAAAGTGCTACCAATAATATTTTTTTTTACAATACTATACAATGCCATGCTCGGCTGGTTTGGCTTGGCTGCCTGTTTCACATCACACTATTTGCATAGAATGATGTGACCATCAGACTCCGACCGGAGATGATGCTTCCGGGGCTATGATGCTTGGTCTCCCACACACGTTCTATGGAACCAGAGCAAACTCGATCATGCATAATAAGTAGATAGACTGTCTTGTCTAGACATGATAAGTTATTCCAGTCAATATGGCATTATCATTTCAAAAGTGCCAATACCACTCACAAGACCAGGCACAAGCAGAGGAGGAGATTCCACCAGAAGATAGGGGCATTAAGCTATAGCACATCAGAAAAATGAAAATGTCTAACATTATTCACTTTTTTGGGCTTCCAGGGGAACATGTGGACGACATTGAGAGATGGTCTGATGTACGTAATGCTTAACATTTCTAAATCATTTTGCAAATACTACAAGGGCTTCTCTTATTAATTGTTAATAAGGAGTATGATTCTTCTTCTTAATGTTAATAAGAAGTATGATTCTTATTCTTGTTATTAAATATTATAATTGTCATTATAATAATCCCTATAAGTAGGCCTAGTAGTAGTAGTGAAAACAGAATATTGAAAAGTGTCACCTAATCAATATATCTATCTTCCTATTGACAAAGGAGAGTGATGAATATGAGGAAGAGGGCGGTGCTTATGAGCCTCCCCCTGCTCACAGACTCTTCACCCACTCTTCTTCCTCGCCCTTCTCCAGGGATGAGTACGTCGGTGAGTAGCTCCACCTGGGCAGCAGGTCGGCTAACCAGCCCAAAACGCCTCACGTCAATGAGCACAACAATCCGGCTGCTTTTATTTCTTGAAACGTCATTATATTGTGTTCTTTGCTTAACATACCTTCTCAATAGCTTCAAAACACAGAAGTAAAGTAAATATAACGTGAACATAAGCGGTGCCTCCCCCCAGCTCCTTAGTGCCTTCTGGCTAGCAGCGCGGTTGGGGATGAGCGACGCGCTAGCAGCTGGACCAGCTCCCTATATCGCCCTCGCTACTTCATTACGCTTTTCTTGTCAAATATGGACCTTCATTTTTTGTTATCGCTACACCATAGATTGCTGACCATACGCTGCAGAAAACTAGAGCATGATGCGGGGCTCCACACTGGTGAATTAGCCAAACGCCTCATAGCTCGCTTCTGCTTCCCTTTTCTAGACAGGTGCGAGAATCGAGGCGATCATCTACCCAGGATACCCCGGCCCCCAGCCAAGGCCAACAAACCGCTGCCCCCAAAGCCACGGCAGCCCAGTGATGAGGTGACGCTTGATTTAGAGTTGTGGTGGTAGTGGTGTTTCACCATATAGGCAATACATTTGTGCATACGTTTCTATGTTATGGATTCTCTTTGTCAACCGTCAGATCTGTACAGATGCTTTTGCCTCCTTCTTCTTTCTTTGTTGTTTGTTTTTTAAGATACACTGAAGCAGGCAAGGGGCCATCATGTTTACACCATCAGGGGTCGAGGGGTTTATGACTCATTCATGTGCTGTTTTGTTGTAGGACGATTACATCGATCCAGAGCTTGGTGAGCAAGACGACTACATAGAGCCAAGAGAGAACCCCCCACTTAGTAAGAATTATTTGTGTGTGTCCCTTTGATGAAAACGGTCCTGCATCATGAGGAGAATAACAATAAGAATCTTAAAACCTCTAATACATGTCACAGGTGTAAATAGCAGCCCTATGGAAACCCTGTGGAAACTCCCATGTGATCCTGGTAAGTCACATTACCAGTCACAACCAAGCTATCAATAATAATGTTGACTGTAGAGAAACTTCCAGAAATGCAACTACTACATACACTACAATGTGGGAGAGCATTTATTAAAAAATAAAGAGTTAAACTTTCGGCAATCATGAACATGAACATGCAATGATTCATGAGCTTTGAAGAAAACTAAGGATGACTTGGGAAATTGAGTTTCTAACTTTGTCCTTGATTCTGTTTTAGATGTATATGAAGTCCCAGAGGTAGGTCCAGTTTAAAATGATGATATTAATACTCATACGTAAGAACACAAAAATAACATTGGAACTGACATCTGGTTCTATGCTTTCCCATCTTAAAGGAGAATATTCCAACGGGAAGCAGGTTCGTTTCACATGCATTTATGATTTATATTGTTGCTATTTCATTCATATCTTGACATTTTGTGTTTGGAAATCCATCCACCTGAAACATTATTCTTGTGTCTACATGACAGATTCAGCCTAAAGACACCAACACATATAATGCCACCAATAGTCAGACCCAGGTAGGCTGGTAGCAATACCAGAGTCAATTTACATTCACCTTCCAATAATAAACACAGCCTATTGTGTGATTTTGTATCACCGGAACAACATTGTCTATTTTTCTTTCACCAGACTCATCAGACCCCAGGTAAGCAAGATTAACTGACAAATCTTGCTAACCTTTATGTCTGTATATATGTAATTAATTCTCGTTGGAATACAAGATGATGATATTGATGATTGTTGTTTCCCCTTCTCTTTATCCAGACCCCTGAATCATCTCAGGACACGTATGAAGTTTGTGACCCTGATCCTAGTAAGCGTTAAACTAAATCAACCTTCAATATTGATACCCATCAATGTTCAATGTAAAAAAAGGAAAAGCTTCAATATTAACAAAAGCGAATAAGTGAATGAAATTCCTGGAATCAAATTTCAGTTTATGACCTTTTTGATTTGTTGATCCTTTGATTGCATTTGATCTAGGTCCAGGTCCAAAGGCCAAGAGGGACCCGCCTCTACCGCCAAAACCATTGCTCAGAGAGTACGGTTTTGATATCTGTGAAAGAAAAAAAATATTTTTCCTTTGTCAAGATATTAGGTAAAGGCTTGACTCATTGTTAATCACATTTAATCTCTCCTTATTTTAGAAAGCCACCAAAACCAGTTACAAGAACGGTGAGTTACGTTTTCATGACATGAAATCACTATATGGACATGTTGGGTGTGTGAGATTATGTGTGTGTCGGTTACATTATGTATGTATGTGTATGACATTATGTATGTATTCCCTTTACATATAGAAGCAAATTAAACACAAAGAACCACAAAGTAAGTCCAACCATTAGAATTTACCATTGAAATTTATGACTATACTTGGGCCCAATCCCATTTCTACCCCTTACCCCTTCCCCTTCTCCCTTCAAAACAAGGGGGAGGGGTACGGGGAAGGGGTAAGGGGTAGAAATGGGATTGGGCCTTAATCCCTCAAGGGCTACCGTAGAAGTCTCAACCAAAGTATTTCTATCTCCCCTCAGGCCAAACACTGCCCATGATTAACAGTGACCCGCCACAGCCTCATAAGCCGTTCACTGCTGATTTCAGAAGAACAATGTGAGCGGATTCAAGTTATATTACTGCAAATCTCTATAAACTCACTAATCAAATAGAGGTTGTATACAGCTAGTGTCTTGGTCGACATAGTTGGATCGTTTTGAGGCTGAACCTTCACAAACTGTCCCCTTCCCCACACTGCAGGATTCCTTTTCCTCATCAACAGATGTTGAACCCCCACAGTAAGTAAGACCTCCTCGGGTAGGGACAATAAACTCCTCAAAATCTCCTGGTTATGAAACTGAGAGCCAAACACCCACCTTTGACTGTCGGATTGGAGAGCATACTCTTGACTTGTTTCTCTGCCATCTTAGGACAAGCCGAACTGAGCTCAATTGAAAATGGATTGCAGGACATGGACAAGGTTATCCATTTCTCAACTCCCTTTGCGTAACAACCTGATGGTTTCACGATACATTGAGGGTATAGGGAAGTGATTGTTTTAAATAATGTTAATGTATATATTTCTATTCACAGGAGTCAGACATTTACGGACAACCCTGGTACGCCAACACGTGCGACCGCAAGGCTGCTGAAGAGGTCCTGATTCAATCCAACAGGGTCAGAAAACCATATTATAAAAGATCAGTGATACTGATCTGAAGTCAGTAATGCAGTTTTTTGACCTCAACATTCCCTCATAAGAGGCCATGAACCAGCCAGTAAGTGGTTATCAAGGTGTCTGTTTTCCCTTTCTACATCAGGATGGCTCCTTTTTAGTGAGGAACAGTTCTGGGCAGGACGTGGAGCAGCCCTACACGTTGGCGGTGCTCTACAATGGCAAGGTGTACAACATCCCCGTGCGGTTCATCCAAACCACGCAGCAATACGCACTCGGACGGGAGAAGAAAGGAGAAGAGGTATAGCGCATGAGATGATATGTTCCTCCATGCTTGGAAGTCGTTCATATTGGATTGTTTTGTTTTTAGGTGAAGGTGAAACAGTATACAGTATACTGTACATAAAATATAGACATATGACTATGTTTGAAACAAAACTAAAATGGTTTTGAGTTCACTGCCCAGAAAATGGTCTGATGCACATATCATAGCTGCCACGTAACTGCCACAACATTGTGAAAGAAAGTCATCTGGAATCGCCGGCCAGATGCATTTTCTTTAATCGATTATCATCTTGGATCTAACATGGCTCCTCCCTCCCTTCTAGCATTTCTCCAGTATCTCCAGTATCATCGAGAACCACATTAAGAACCCTCTGGTGCTGATTGACAGCCAGAGTAACACCAGGGACACCACTAAACTGCAGCACGCAGTGAGGCCTTAAGTCATCTCAACGTCAGTCCACACACAAGACTGGCCCACGGTCATCAGCGGCATCTTCATTCACTCAGCTGTAACAGACCGCTGTTTACAGAGCTATATTGTGCGCAAAACTCCTGAAGCGGCTGATGTAGGAACTTTTGGCAAGAAATGGATTCATAATCACTCAGGCTATACTTGATTTCCACTGAAATAACAGCAGCGAATGTGTAGTTTCAATTGCTGCTCAAGACTGCAAGAAACCAGGAACTCGTTCCTCAAAACAAAGGGAACCAATAACCAGCTGTCGAGTTTGGTATAGATACTCTATGGCCAATGTGTCTCGTTAAAAATCCTATTTGGGAAGCAAAGCACTAATGTTCAGAATCAAACATAAATTGCACCTCTTCAAATGATTGATACTGAGGTCGCCGGGGTCGACACTGGGCGGTGAATACCTGGGGTTGAGTGTGTGTGTGTGTGAGTGTTTGTATTCATAATGGATCTTTGCAGTCGCAGCGGATGACCAAGAAGTTCTTGTGATACACATGCCTTGCAGCAGGGCTTTGGTAAGCTGTACTTAATAGGTGAACCACAGACTAATCATTAAGGATTAGCACTCCCACACAACTACTGCATATGAACTGTCAATATTGCTCATATTGCAACACTCATATCCTGGAAACAAAACTGTGGTTTTGTTCGAAAAGGCATAACATTTGTTGGACTTGATGTACTAAGAGTTGTGTTCCTTGTGCATCGAGCAATGTGTGACATATGAAAGTTCTCCTGTTATTCTGTACATTGAGTGAGAAGTGAATTGCCCCTACCAATCATATTGTAGTCCTGAACGGACACATGCCCACACAATGTCTTTGTTCACCAGCCTTCCTAAACATAGCTACTCAACTAGCTTTGCTATAATGTACATAGCTGTGCTGTAAATATTATGATGACCTTTCAGGAGCAGTTGGGCATCTTGCTCAAGGAAACCCTATATGGTCACACAGCAGCCATGGGGGGAGATACAAACCCAGAATTATTTATATTTATTAAAAAATGTAATACCATGGGGTAATATAATGTAGATGTACCAGGCTGCACTGCTTTGGTTTACACACTTTGGTTCAGGCAGCTACCATAACCCACATCCGGTCCTCCCTTGGGACATACACCTATACACCATTTGGGACAGGGTAATCTTCTAGGCCTCTCCGCCGTACATTCCTGAGATTTATGCTCTCCTACACAATTATACAATACAAAGTCATCTTCAGGACTGTGAAAAACAGGAAGAAAGAGGATAGGTGCCGAACTCGCATGACGGGTTTCTTTGTATCTTATTTCAGAAACAATAGTGCCTCTATTTGTGCTATACTTCCTACTGTATCTCTCTACCTGTGGCCTACTCTACTCAGCTATAAGGTCATGGAGTAGTCCTATGACCATACATAACTTGCGTGGAAGCCCCGCGCGCCCTCTTTTTTTTCTTCCTTCTCGCTCTTTTCTACTTATATACTTTGATTATAGTTGACATTAGGTTCCAACGGTTTAAAAGGTTTATAGTTAAATGAATGCATGCTTGAAAATGTACCTATCGTGGTCATTTAATCAATCGATGGAATAGTCGAGTGTTTGAGTGGAATCTTTTTTCATTCAGATATTTTTGTGTTTGCCATTTACTTTGATTTAACTTAATAATATAATTAATAATAATATATAATAAAACTTATTTTGTACGGCGCTTTTTTTTTATTATATTGTACCAAAATATTAAGGACACTTTACAGCAAGAATAATATATAATAAAGACATCATAAAAAGCAGTATGAATTCTTTTTTGAATAAAAGGGATTGAAATTTGGGGCAGAAAGACAAAAACATGTCTACATTAAAAGGCACATGATTGAAGGGACGGGTTCTGAGGGAAGACCTGGAGCAGGACAGGGGGGAGGGGGCCCGGGTGGTTGGCATCGGCAGATGGGAGGGCTCGGGTGGGTGGAAGGAGAGATCAGAGAGGAAGATGCCATGGAGAGCTCACTTGTAAGGAGCGGTTTGAAGTCGATGCACTGTTTGACTGGGAGGCAGGGGAGGGTTTCAGGACGGTGTGTTGCGGGAGAGAGGAGCTGATTCATGGATGTGTTGTGTTGTAATGTAAGGGTGCCCCATTCAAGGAGTAAAGTTTAGATTGTTTTAAACCACTTTATCAGGCTACATTATGGTGTTCGAAAGTGGTGAAAATCTCGGGCACTTCAATCACTTTAGATCTTGAGGCTGTTCTAATTTCAGCCCCAACTTTTCAATAGTCCCAGTAGGCCTTATTCTACTGAAACAAATCCATACTGTATTGATACACATCTGTATTTCCAGCTCCTCTTCCCAACAGTGTCATGCTAAGATGGATTTGTTTAAATAGAGTAAGGAGTAACACGAAACAATGAATAGAATGGGAAATACATAATTGAGTGCTCTTTTTTGTGTATTTTATGGTAATATTTTTTCTTTCATTAACAAACCACAGTTGCCTCATTAAGAATATAACTTACCCAAATGAGGAATTCTGAAATGTGATTTTTGTATTTTATTTATTGTATATGTGAAAAGCGGCGGTCGCATTTCTCCAGATCCTACCATTTAGCCCCGTTTACCTGTGCATACATGCATAGCACCCCACTACAAACAACAACTACACACTACAGTTGAATCCACTTCAATTATTTACTTGATACATAATTCAAAGGAAAAGTTTGGGCTATTGTTCTGTGACGTTTGGTTGATCATGGTTGCATTGACTTCTCACCTATCCCAGTGGGCTCTCCCAATCGGCCTCTGATTGGTAGGCCTATTTGTATTTAATGGGGAGACATGTTTGTGAGTTGGGGCGGGCATTTGAGATGCAACAGCTTGAGGAGAGGCTGTATTCTTTTGTTTGCCTTTTCAACGTTTTTGGAAGTTTAAATAAACCGACAGCATTTTCCTTAAACTCTCTGAGCCTCCTCCTGCTTTCAAAAAGTTCACTCCTTGGGTGTGTCCCGTCCCACATGTGAGTTCGGGGTTCAATACCTCTTTCTCAAAGTTGGTGGCGCCCTCCAAGAGCACAAAGAGAAGTCCAGGAAGACGGGCTCAGATACGCCAGGGGAGGTCGATCCGACATCTAACCGGGGTATGCAGCGGCCAGAGGAGGAAGAAGATGAGGAAGCGGATGGAGCCCAGGGAGGTGTTCCAGTGGCTGATGATGCCGCAGAGGACACCGGGACGATGAACATGGTATCCCTCTACAGCCTCCTTCAGAAGACTCTCCAGAGCCAAGAGCGTCAGGCCTACAAGCAAGAGCAAAGATGGCATAGCGTACAGGTGCAGCTGAACAACGTCCGAGATGAGTTGGAGGGAGAGCGAAGGCGTTGCGGTGATGGACGTCGGCCAAGAGATTAATGGCGTGCGACATCCAGTGGAACCACCACCAGCAGCACCTCCGTATCCAAGACCAGGACCAGCAGCCCCACCAGACTGAGCAGTGCCGTCTCCAGCCGCCTGGACCAGAGCAGCCGTGCCGAAGCTGGAGGAGGGAGATGATATCGAACAGTATCTCACCACCTTCGTGAGACTGGCAGCAGCCTATCGGTGGCCAAGAGCTGAAGGGCCGTGTACCTGGTACCTTACCTAACGGGACGGGCTCGGGCTACATACGTGGCAATGGATATCCTGGAGGCCATGGACTACAGCAAGGTGAGAGAGGCCATTCTCTCAAAATACGAGATCAGCGAAGAAATCTACAGGCAGCGGTTCCGTTATCCGGACGTCCGACCAGGAGAGACGCCGAAAGAGCTGTACAACCGCCTGAAGGATAACTACATGTAGGGACCTACAAAAAGACAGTTAGATGAATACTAATTTATTTATTTCATATGTGGCTAAATACCGTTTAATGAATAAATAGTGTGTTTTATTTAATTTGTGGATAAAGACAAATAAACTGCATGACCGTTACTCCTTTGTTTTGTGGTGGCTTGTTAGGCATTTTCAATGTGGTTAAGCAAAGTAACATAAGCCAATACGATTTATGTACTGCTGCACTCTTAGCCGATCAGAGACGGGCTGGTTAAGAAGCAGAAAAACTCTAGAAAGAGTGCGTGGGCTTAACGGAAAAAGGAGCGCGTGGGCTTAACGGAAAAAGGAGCGCGTGGGCTTAACGGAAAAAGGAGCGCGGGGGTGTAACGGTAAAAGTGTGATAATTGTGGACGGAATACGTGGTGTTGGATACTATTATTTTATCGAGTGTTGGCACAGGTATCCTCTGGCAGAGAAACGTTGTGTGTCACTGGAAGTTTGTGACTTTCTACTCCACCGGAAAGGAACCAGGAAGTTTGTGACTTTCTACTCCACCGGAGAGGAAAAGACTTTGGCGGTTGGTTAGCTGCTGCGGCTGACCAAAGAGGGACTCTGCTACCGGACCTGCGTTGCACACTGGATTATAATTTTCTTTTTCCATCTCGCCTTGATAGTTTGGTTGTTAACCAAACTCGTTGACTCTGCCGTGCTGCTCGTCCATTCCTTCGGATACGTGAGTAACGGAGGACGGAGGGTGTCGTTGCTCCTTAAAGCAACTCAGGATTTGTTTTCTCCAATGTGCACCAACTGATGGGCCCCAACGGTTAGAAACCCAAGCGCTTGGTAATAGATACATTTAAACCGGTGAATAGATACATTTGAACCGGTTCATCGCAGGCAAATCAGTTCATGTTTTTTTTGTGTTCATATGCTATTATGGTTTAAAATACAATTATATTTTACGTGCATTTTGTTATTTTGTTCAAGGGTATTTCTAGTACATGAGTACTGACTTTGATATAGCACAAATAAATGTATATATGTTCTATCTTTATTTGTTTGTCCTGAACATTTCATTGAATAACATCTATTGGTAAACAGGAGATTTAGCTAATTCAACATCAACTGCTAAGCATTCAGGATCCTATTCGTTAACACATTTATATAGTAACCTTAAATAATAATTGCACTTCCGGTGCCAGGAAGGGGTTACATACAGAAAGTGGATCAAGCCAGACAGGAAGACTGTTGAGGAGATCGGAGAGCTCCTCAACCTGGAGCAGTACCTGCGTTCCCTGGCTCCTGATGTGCGTGCGTGGGTGTAGGAGCATTATCCGACCACTGGGCAGCAGGCTGTGAAGCTGGTAGAGGCGTTCCTTGCTGTACGCCCTGGTAAGAAGGCGTTACGGTTCCAGAGCTTCAACCGATCACCAGCCGGGGGTAAGTCTGCGGGATTCGGTATGGGAGTTGGTCCTAGAGGTTCTGGTCAGAGTAGGACGCCATACACACAGCCTCACACAACCCTTACTTCACAGCCTAGACCTCCATACAATTCACCAATTCTAACTCACAGACTAGGCAGGCCCCAGCACCCACAGCCACACAAAGCAGAGTGAATGTGGTATGTTACTACTGTAATCACCCAGGTCACATCAGCAGAGAGTGCCCCGTCAGAAAGGTATGTGTAGTGTATCTAGATCTGGTCAGGGGTGGACTGGCCATCTGGCACACCAGGCATCGTCCCGGTGGGCCGTTGACCCAATGTGGGCCGGTCCGGTCCGCTATGTTTCGTTTTTTTCTCTCTCTCTAAATTCCCTCCAATTAGGCCGGCCAATTGGCTACAGAGGGCTAGCAGTGTGTTGCCAGCATCGACACATATTATTGGTCTATGTTTGTCATTGTCAATCAATCATGGGCTGACAGGCTCAGAGAGCCCTGACAGTGCTGTCAATCACAACACAAACCAGGGTGGGCGGGACCTCATGGCATGGGCCGGAATCGTAGGAGTCCGCGACTCCCACGAGTAAGTAATTCATGTCTTAGACTTTTTCTCGCAGCTACAGATAAAAAAAAATAATTCTCTATTTATGGTTTCACAATGACTGAGTCACAGTTGAAACAAATGCGTTTCAGCTCTAATGCTGCTACTGTCTGTAATATGTTTCTATTTAGATTATTTGTCAGGATATTTTGTTATCATTGTCCGAGTCTGGTTTTAACTAGAGCTGTCAGTTAAACGCGTTATTAACGGCGTTAACGCAAACCAATTTTAACGGCGTTAAAAAATTTATCGCGCGATTAACGCAATTGTTTTATTTAAAAAAAATAAAAAAATAAATTGTTTAATTGCACTATAGGCTCTTTTTTTGTATCGTCTTTTTTGATAAGTATATGCCAATGTTGTTATCAATAAAAAATCATTTGCACAAGGCAAGCCAATGCACTTCACCATGTTGATAAGATAATTAAAATGAGAAGAATTATGGGACAAAAAAATCAAGGGATATTTAGCATAGAAAAAGAATTTGCGATTAAACGCGATTAATCGTGAGTTAACTATGACATTAATGCGATTAATCACGATTAAATATTTTAATCGCTTGACAGCTCTAGTTTTAACTAATGCTGGGCTTACACAAAAACATTTTCCCATTCACAGACTAAAAACTGCAAGAGAGAAATTAGCGTTGGATCAAGTGTGATATTTAACAAGCGTTTTGTAGCTATGTAGATATGGGGGATGGAGATGCAGCGACCACAGGATGTCCGTTAACTTCCTGTTCAGGTTTTACACCTTCCTTGTCAACAGCACAAGAGACACAAATAGCAATTTGCACTGCTATTTGCAGTGCAAATAGCAGGATGTATGTACTTGATTAAATTGTTTTAATAAAGTACATACAGGGTTCTTCCCGTTCGTCTCGTCCCACCCCTAGTGCTGATAATGTAGTGGGCTGGTCTGGACAGAAAATGCCAGGGCTGAATTTTTGTCCCAGTCCACCCCTGGATCTGGTAGTACATCTAATGATTGTTTGGGAAAAGTTCAGATTGTCCCTGTTACGGTCAATGGTAAAGCTACTGTTGCTCTCCTGGACACAGGCAGCAGCTAGACCTTGGTTCAGCCCCATCTTATAGACAAGTCAGAGAAGCTGGGAAAACGGCAGATCAGGGTGTGTTGTGTTAATGGAGATGAGCATGTCTATCCAGTGGCAAAGATATGCCTTGTGGTTAGAGGGCGTACCTTTTGGTGCGCAACTGCGGGGATAGTTGAAGGGTTGAGCCAGCCGGTAGTTTTGGGACAGGATGTCCTCATACTGCTTGAATTGGTGCTGATCTACCAAGCCAGTTAGTATAGTAGCGACTCGATCACAAGTTAAGGCTAAAGTGGAGGCTAATAAGTCACTGTTGGACATGATACCCTTCAGTCAGGTAGAAATTAGCCCATCTGGGCATGTCAAGGCGCAAAAGAGCCGCAGACAGAGAAGGAGAGAGAAGCTGCAGGGCACAGTGCAGAGAATGGGAGATCGGTTGCCAGTTCCTGATGTGCCACGAGAAGCTTTGTGGGAGATTCCCAGTAATATCAGTGAACTGCAGAAAGCGGATGAGTCATTAAAAGAAACCTTCCGCAAAGTCACAGAGGCATGTCTATCCGGTTGCAAAGATATGCCTTGTGGTTAGAGGGCGTACCTTTTGGCTAACTACGGGGGTAGTTGAAGGGTTGAGCCAGCCAGTAGTATTGGGACAGGGTGTTCTCATACTGCCTGAATTGGTGCAATCTACCAAGCCAGTTAGTATGGTAGCGACTCGATCACAAGTTAAGGCTAAAGTGGAGGCTAATAAGTCACTGTTGGACATGATGCCCATCAGTCAGGTAGAAATTCTGGATTCATGTCAAGGCGCAAAAGAGCCGCAGACAAAGAAGGAGAGAGAAGCTGCAGGGCACAGTGCAGAGAATGGGAGATCAGTTGCCAGTTCCTGATGTGCCACGAGATGCTTTGTGGGGGATTTTCAGTAATATCAGTGAACTGCAGAAAGCGGATGAATCGTTAAAAGAAACCTTCCGCAAAGTCACAGAGGTAGATGGTGAGAAGACTGGGGTAGCTGCGGCTTTAACAGGGGAGTACTACTTTATCCAGGAGGGCCTATTGTTCCAACAACCCTAAGGGGGCCGCAGTGAGCAGTTGGTTGTCCCAAAGGGTTTTAGAGAGAAGGCGTTAACCTTAGGCCATGATATCCCTTGGGCAGGGCATCTTGGAAATTTTAAGACTCTGGAGAGGATAGCTGCACGTTTCCACTGGCCAGGGTTATACAGTGAAGTACAAAGGTACTGTAAGTCATGTCCCACCTGTCAGCTTACCAGTAGCCACAAAGTCAGATGTTCCCCTCCTCATCCACTCCCAATCATTGGTGTCCCATTCCACAGAATAGCGATGGATATAGTGGGGCCCTTAGTAAGAACACGGTCAGGGTACAGATTTATTTTAGTAATTTGTGATTATGCTTCTCGATACCCTAAAGCTTTTTCCCCTGCGCAAAATCACAGCTAGCGCTATCGCACAAGCTTTATTGCAGCTGATATCTAGGGTAGACATACCAAACGAAATCCTCACCGACTAGGGAGCTGCATTCCTGTCCAAAACACTGAAACAAGTTTACAGTTTACTGGGGATAAGGGGAATGAGGACCACTCCCTACCACCCTCAGACTGACGGGCTGGTAGAGAAGTACAACAGAACTTTGAAGAGCATGCTGAAAAAGTTTGTTGCAGCCAACGGCGAAGACTGGGACCAGTGGCTACCGTACCTCCTTTTTGCCTACAGGGAGGTGCCGCAGTCATCCACAGGGTTCTCGCCCTTTGAACTATTGTATGGGCGTCAGGTCATGGGCCCTCTGGATTTGCTGCGGGAAGCCTGGGGGAACCCTAGGCCCTATGAGACTAACAGCAGCCTTGCCTACGTCCTGAAGATGCGAGACAAGATGGAGGAGATGGCTAGCCTGGTGGAGGACAACATGCATCAGGCACAGCAGACCCAAGCCCGGTGGTACGACCAGTCGGCGAGACAGAGGAGCTTCAAGCCAGGACAGCAGGTTCTCTTGCTGTTGCCACGGCGACGACAGAGAACAAGCTTCTGGCCCGCTGGCAGGGGCCCTCACGGATTGCTCGTAAGATGGGGCCGGTGACCTATGACCTGGAGATGCCAGGGAGGCGTAAGCCCAGGTCTTTCACATCAACCTCCTCAAGGAGTGGCACGAGCGGGAGTTGCCGCTCAGCCACCAGCTGATGGTGCGATTTGTGGGGGAGGATGAGGATGCTCCGGAGCAGTTCTTTCCTTTGCAGGTCCCCAACACTGAGCCCGACCTCCCTCACCTGACTGCTCAGCAGGTACAGAAGCTGCGGGCCATCATCCCGGAGGGAATGTTCTCCGAGCAGCCGGGGCGCACAGCAGTGGTGGAGCACAACATCCAGCTCAAAGAATCCAAGCCGGTGAGACAGCGGATGTACCGGATTCCTAAGCGCTTCTTGCCTGCACTCAAGGAGGAGTTGGAGGCAATGAAGCAGCTGGGGGTCGTTGAGCACCACAGTGGCTGGTGCAGCCCTGTGGTTCTCGTTCCTAAGAAGGACATATGGGAGCCTCCGCTTCCGCATTGACTTTAGGCAGCTGAACGCCCAGTCCAGCTTCGACAACTATCCAATGCCGAGGTTGGAGGACCTCCTAGAGCGTCTGGGAAAAGCGCAGTTTGTCACAACGCTTGACCACTGTAAGGGCAAGGATGGATTAACATAACCACGCCCTTATTAAGTAAAGGGCAGGGAAATAGAATCCCGTAGCAAACTTCCTGTCTCGTCACCCTAGTGACAAGCCTTCATCGGGGGGAGGAAATGTGAAAAGCGAGGGTCGCATTTCCCCAGATCCTACCATTTAGCCCCATTTACACGTGCATACATACATAGGGGAGCGTGTCTATGTTCCCCGGGTCCTATGTTCCCCAGGTCCTATGTTCCCCGGGTCCTATGTTCCCCTCTTTATATGAGACTGGGGAACATAGGACCCTTTTTTAAAAAAAGGGTCCTATGTTCCCCGGTCTGTTACTTTTTGCACCATTACTGCCAAATTCCGGCCGAGATAACTACCATTGCATGTCTTTACCTTCTGTGGAAGAGGGAGAGACGTCGGAGAACCTGACGCAGTCTATTCATACGCCGGTAAACAAACCCCGAGAAGCCCAATCCCTACGAGAGCTCCCTGCGCTACGGCCATCTGAAGGCGCAGCGAGCTTTTGGCCGTGATATTATTACACAATTATATTATATTATACACTGTTATATAAAGAGCTCCGGGAGTCGCAAACGGCAACAATCACTTTCCACTCCATGCTGCAGTTCACCCCGGACTGCACTGCACTGAGTTGGCCGGTTGAACGCTGATTGGCTGTTACGTTACACATGTCACTCAGTGGCCAGGCTGTTGAACGCCGATTGGCTGTCATCCCGCGAATGTCGCGTCAAAGTTTAAATATTTTTAAAGATTGATAGTTTGCGGTATGTATGGCTACAGGGGAACATAGGACACTTTTTGGGAAAAACGGGGAACATAGGACCTTTTTATTAAAAAATGGTCCTATGTTCCCCGAGCGGGGAGCATAGGACCCGGGGAACATAGGACCCGGGGAACTTAGGGATGACCCCCATACATAGCACCACACTACAAACAACAACCACACACCACAGTTAAGTCCACTTCATTTATTTATATGATACATAATTCACACAGTTAACCATACCTAAATGTGTCTGTCGGAACACAACGCTCACAATTCAACTAACCTTCTTCCTGTCCGTCCAGCAAACTGGTCCATGGGGAACCTTATTATGTCCATGTGGGGAACGCGTGCCACATGGGAACCAGGGCTTTATTTTCTGTTCCGGGACAGTTAATTTGGCTTGCTAATGGCAGGGGTGGTGAGGTAGCGTTTGAGTGTCGTTTTTATGGTTGGTGTGATTTATTTATCAAAGACTGTGTTGTGTGTGTGTGTGTGTGTGTGTGTGTGTGTGTGTGTGTGTGTGTGTGTGTGTGTGTGTGTGTGTGTGTGTGTGTGTGTGTGTGTGTGTGCGTGCGTGCGTGCGTGCGTGCGTGCGTGCGTGCGTGCGTGCGTGCGTGCGTGCGTGCGTGCGTGCGTGCGTGCGTGCGTGCGTGCGTGCGTGCGTGCGTGCGTGCGTGCGTGCGTGCGTGCGTGCGTGCGTGCGTGCGTGCGTGCGTGTGTATATATTTGTATGCATCGTTTAATGAATATATAGTGTTTGAATGATTTCAAACACTATGGTTGAATTGATTTCTCATGGTTTAATTGATTTCTCACCTATCCCAGTGGGCTCTCCCAATCGGCCTCTGATTGGTAGGCCTATTTAATGGAGAGAAGTGGTGTGAGTTAGGGTGGGCATTTGACATGCAACAGCTTGAGGAGAGGCTGTATTCTTTTGTATGCCTTTTGCATGTTTTTTGGAAGTTTAAAAAACCAACAGCATTTTCCATAAACTCTCTGAGCCTCCTCCTGCTTTCAAAAAGTTCACCCCTTGGGTGCGACCCGTCCCACATGTGAGTTCGGGGTTCAATACCTCTTCCTCACAGTATATAATTGTTGGACATTAACATACTTTAAACTAAATAGTGGCTAATTAATGAATCACACACATTTCTCACACACACACACACACACACACACACACACACACACACACACACACACACACACACACACACACACACACACACACACACACACACACACACACACACACACACACACGAGACTTTCAAGGATACACTGCCATCTTGTGGTTTGAAACCGGTGGTTTGTTGTAGGCCTACTTATGCTCCGGACATAAGTAGGCTGAGCTTACAATTCTGATATTTCATCAAACAGTAACACCGTGGTAAGTTTGTTTGACAGATATTCGCATATTAATTTCGGGTTCATCAGAGATTCCTGCTGTGCTTTCAGACAGTCTTGGCGACATTATAGGGGAGGTATGGTTGTAACACATTTTTCGCCAGCACAAACTAAACTAAAAAAGATGTAAAGTTAAGGACCTTTTAGGCAAAGTACCTACATTTGTCTACTACAATTGGTAACCATTTAAATCTCCTCAACTATTTACACCATTCTTTACTAGAGAAACTATAGTTTGACATGATATAACTCTTTATCTAGAAAGGTTAAAGTACTAGAAAACAAACATTAAAATGAAATAAAAGTTACTTTCTTACCTTAAAATTTGGATTTCTCTCCTAACTCCTGGAAAAATGGCGCCAACTAGTGGAACATTTCCATGAGCGTTCGTAAAGGAAGGAGGAGGAGACTGAAACTGTCACATGGCTCATATCTTCCCTGATTGGTGGAATTGGTGGCGTTACAACTCACCCTGTTACAACTATCCCCGGTCTCCCCTACCATCAGCGAGTCCTACCGTGCTTTCTCAGTTTTGGCAGACAACCAAGGAACACCCATTTGCTCCTGACTGCTTGATTTACACATAGGGAGCGTCAATAAATTACTCTATTCATTGACTATGAAATATGGATTTTTGCTCAATAGCTGGTCCTAAATGGCACGAAAAAAAAAAAAAAAAAATACAGAACTGTTCTACTAGGAGGGTAGATTATTGAATGGCTTATTTTACCTGGTGGTAAAAAGTGGACCGTTTAAGTAACCACTCTAAGGGCCTATTGGATGTATATTATTTATATCTCTTTCCAAAATGAAATGTCTAAACGTTTTTTCCAGAGTGAAGTTCTCGAAGTTGAATAGACTGTAGATTAAATCCAATATTATACTGTTAAATAAACAAAGGGTTCCATCGCTGAATCTGAGCATGGTTAAAATACTCTCCCATAGGCCACAGCCAGTAGGCCAGACTCTATCAAGAGTCCTTCTCTTGCATGCAGTGGGGGAAACTCAAAAATAACGAATGCATACAAACAAAACACAACCTGAAGTTAGTCCATTTCCTTAGTCATTCTCAAGATAAGAAGTAACCTATTGACAGAAAATTTGGATAAAAGCGTGACGTGTGTATCTAAACAAAAGGGACTGCAATCTCGATAAAGTGGTCAACATTATTCTTATTTCAATGAAGTACGTGTTACATTCCTACCCACTCATTTCTGATGTATTACAAATATTAAGTAAGTCCGAGTCAGCTGGGCCACTTTATTATTCATGTGAATTATCACAAGTTCCTGTTAAGTTCCTGTTTTGTACTCTTCTAGCAAGTTGCAGTGAGATCCTGAAGAGACTAGTGCCCTAACCCTGACCTCTTCTGTATTTCATGTATACAGTGTAGACTGTCTCTAACTTGAAAGCCTACTGGTAGCCTACTATAGGCCGTGAGGACTGAGACATTTTTAAGAATGGTCCTATCCTAGAAAAATATAAAGGATCCATTTCAGAATCATTCATAAGCAAATAAAGGGAGCATTTTTTTTTAAATTATTTACACAAACCATATGCAGGTCTCTGTAAGAGCACTTCCTGGGTCCTCTACCGTGGGGGCGTCGCCTTGTGTCCGGCTTATGTCAAGGATAAGCATTTCGCAAATTCTCAAATGCATCTAAATTCCAGAAATTATTTAACCTGGAAAATATGCATTTTCACAGCAAAAGCAGTTACAAAGTGTATCAAAAGGAACTATAATGCAGGCATAGTAAAATAATAATAATAATAAAAAATATTGGCAATAGTCAAATAATTCAGGTACACAAACCTATTCAAAGTTTGAAAAAAACAAATATTACTATGGTTGTAGAAAATAATATATATAGTAAGAGTAAACAAATCAACTAGGAAAGTGTTTAAGACCTTTATTTAGAACTTTAACAAAGTATTACAAAGGCCGAGCAGGTCTACAGAGCACCTGCCTTCCCAGCTTTGGCTAATATTCTCAATTTCTGGGATTCGTCCAATAAGCTCCAGGGCAGGGCTGTTATAAATCATGCCCATACATGGCTTCACCCCCAACCAACTTCTGTCGTTTGCATTATTCTGGGATTTGTGCCATGTATATGTATCATCATCTAACTTACGATGTCTGATACAGCAGTTGATAAACTTGTCTGAACATTATCTTACTTTGCATAAGATTGTGCATGCGTCATTCACATATCTTGTTATTAATGCCCTGAAAACAACTGTACAGACAAACCCGGACTAACACTGGGTGATAATGTCCTGTGTCACCTTGGCCTCCAGGCCTGAATACTTATACAAATTGATGGCACAAAACATTGGATGAGTTTTTTTTCAAAGGGTATAGTAAAAGTCTCCCACAATTGCTAGGTCCGATGGCTGCACTGTTTCTTTAGCAACATGAGCGTATTTCAATAGAAAGGCTGGTCGACTGACTGATGGTGAGTCCGTGAATTCATTGGCTGTTCCAGATGATAGCCAGTAGATGGGGTTGAAGCCAAGGACACACATGGACAGCTGCATTTTAATGGCACTCAAAGAGCTCATCGGCGCTGCGGTGGGAACTTTAAATACCTATCTTTTGAGGGGCATGGTTTGCAATATGTGTGTGGGGGATACAGATCTGACGTCAGGAACCATTGTTTTCCCGTGTGTCTTTAGAAAACTCCAGGGGGCCCCAATTAAAAACACACTTTTATTTTGTTGAGCACACAGACACACACGCACACACGCACGCACACACGCACGCACACACGCACACACACACACACACACACACACACACACACACACACACACACACACACACACACACACACACACACACACACACACACACACACACACACACACCTTCTGTTACTGTGTCCTAAAGCGGGCCTACAAAACAGGCGACAATGTACCGGTAGGCAACATCTTGTGTAGTCGTCGCAGAGTGATTCCTTGCCGAGGCGTTTTTACTAGATCAGAAAATTCTTAAGACCACAAATTACTTTGATTATCTGCTCCCACTTTCATGCATTCCACTCGGATATATGCATATTATTCGCCCCCCGTTTGTAAACATAAATTCTGTTCTTCTCAATGACATAACTGAACGCTACAATCCCCCCAGGGGAAATAATAATCCTAAGGATAAACATCTATCTTATCACTAAACACTGATTTGCACCTAGTGTATTGTCTTGTCATATAATGCATATTGAAATTAAACATATGCGTCGTCATTAAACTGGGCGTGCCTCCGTAGACGGTAGAAGACACCTCCTGGCCGTTCGTCATCAGAGACTCGCGAATAAAAAGTCGGGAAGGAGCGTCGTCTCCCATCGACCAGCGGTTCCCCTGACTTCCCCAGCCTTTAACGGACTGCATGTGGACCAGTCCGTGTACAATAAACTCTGTTCTCGTGAAGTTGACATTGATACAGAGTCCGAGGAGACGCAAATAAAAGGAGGATGGGTAACCGAGTCGTCCGAGAGGATTACGAATGGGTCTACACGGACCAGCCGCACGCCGACCGGAGGAAAGAGATTCTGGGTGAGCTACAACCTCATTCCCAGGCTTTTTCATCTGACGACGGCATCGAACGGGATGCTCCAAATGAGCGTTATTGACAAGAGAGAGGGCGGGACTTTCAGTACATGGTTTAGCGTTAAGGGGTATTAACTTCCTATGGAGTGTTTTCGTTTTCGTAACATTGTTTTTATATTGCTTTGTAAGTTTGGTCGTCAAAACGTATTTTCTATTGTCGTTCATCTTCAATATGTATTTGATCCTGGGAATGGAACTGGCGTACACAGCTTAGATCGTACGGGACCGGAAATTGTATTGCGGTTGACCGGGATAACGCCACCCTAACCCATAACCCTCTCTCTTATCCTACATACATTAGCATCAGCGCTAACGACGACCCGTTCGTTATTACTCGGTAGTAAACGACTGTCTGGAATCAGGGTGTGCGTATGTGAATATGTCCTTTTAAAAAACACCGAATGGAGACTGTCAGCGAGCTATTTTCTTAGTGTATCCGATGTTAAACCACTTCTTCGGTGGATCGGTGAGGTGTCGGCCGCTAACCGTTATAGTAGGTGGATCGATGGAATTCTAACTCCGTCATCAAAATATGCCCCTTCAACCCTAAACTGAGACTATGTTAGCGCCTCAAAACCCCACATGAGGTATTGGTTTGCATCACATGTTGTCTGAAGAGGATGGGTACGATACTTTATCACTTGTTTATTTGTTAGGCGAATGTTAACCTGGCCAGTTATGGAGCCACTCCTTGAGGTTTTCTTCTCGGCAAGTTGCTGCACATATTCCGTGGGTTTTAAGTCATGCAAACATTCAAATGTTATTGAATGGCGTTGCCCAACTACTCTAGTCTCGTTTTTAAACCTTTGTACATGCAAGCCATACTTCACTTATAATGTTATCGTTGCTTCATGTCTTCCAACTTGTCAGCTTACGTAAGGTTAGGTCATACTTTGTTAATTCATATGGGACCTTATTCATATATTTCCATATACATGGTACTAAGTAGGCTATATACGGACCAAAATCCTTTGTCCGTATTGATTAATGGTAATCACTCTAAAAGTGAAGTATTTGAAGTGTAAATTATCATTCCGACAAAAACCCTTACAAACGCTGTCAATGCTCACCACGTGATCCTTGTGCCTTATGTCTTAATCATAATAACGAGGTCAGAGTGGGCTTCTGTTCTTGCCTTGTTCCACTAATATCTATTTTCCTTGTTAACATAACAGACACTTAAGCTAATTGTGAACACAGAGGCATCCCATTGTGCTGTAAGCACAGCAGCAGCGATTCACAATGGAGTCCATTGAGAGCAAAGCCGTTATGGGCTAAATAATTCTTCTTGTCTGAGCCACTCGGCAGCATTCTGAAGCCGGACATGGTGTATGAAGAGATAGCATGTTCCCCATCTGCTTCCTGAAAAGATAACGGACGGTGACAATGACATCTATCTGAACGATAGCTGAGCATTGGCTGTATGTGCTTGCATATCAACCTGGATTTTCCCTCCCATCATGGCACAACAAGGTTAACCTTGTGTAAAGTAGGAGCACTTATAATGTGATATGTGCCACGTTGCTACCGTACAGTGGAAAAAGACATTGGTCTCCTTGGCTGACTGCTCAGACTACTTTAACTGTAAAATATCACATGATTAGAGTTCCCCACAACTTCCCCATTTAGAGATACGGTGAACAATGAATCCTACTACAGACAGGATATAGCATGTCTTACTATTGCTTGGGCCTGTCTCTGGTTACCCAACTCTGTCACATAGCACAGCATGTTGTTGTAGCATTCATAAGTTAAAGGTAGTTTTATTTCGGTCACGCTGTACCGAAACCAACCCAAAATGATTAAAAGTCAAGTAAATTCTTTCTCTTTTGCTTTTGACAGCAGCAAGATAACACAATCTCAATTACTGACGACAGACTTCCATGATAAACTGGAGGAACATGCTTCGATAACATGTTGGCTCGAGATAAGACTAGACCAATTCTGCATGCCGGGAGTGTTTTTAGCATTGGAGTGACCATTTTGTGGTCAACGGCTGGTGAACTATGTGCGGCCGGGTGGATTGAGATATGTTCCGTGTGTTGCAGAGGGTCAAACTGCGTTCACCTTCATTTCATTTCGTTAACATTTTCCAGTGCCAAAACAGGGCAGCTGAAACGTGGGTCAATGAAAAGGTGTTGATACTGGGCTGTTTAGTCACTTGACTTCTTAACTGAAATGTGTCTGCTGGCTGATTCCATCCTCCTAGCCCAGGACTTGGCAGAAATAGCGGCCTATTAACCTGTCTAAACACAGTGCTCTTATTGCATCCGTAGTGGTTGCAATTATAGACCTATAATTATCCCCATCTGTTGTATAAATTGATCATTCACATCGATAGCAGTCGGCACTACAAGCCAATGTTTACTTATTAGCCCTGAAAGAGTGATAGCCATGATCAAACAGGGAAATAACCCCAAGAACGAACAATGTAAATCATGGGTGTAAAAAACTATCTATAAGCACACGAGACATCGCCACTAATCCATAATCCCCCTCTATTGAATTAAAAAGCAAAACTCCTTTATAAACTAATCATGTAAGCACAACAAGGTAAAAAGTAGATAAGAGATTAAAACTAAATGAGCTAAAAGGAACCGACTGCAGCGAGATGCAATGAAACACATTTAGTAGTAACCTAGCTACAGACAACTAGACACAAGTACAAATCTGTTGCTGAATTAACCAGGATTTAGTAATTGTTGAAGTTTGCAGCAAATTGAATACAGGTAGCAACTTCCAGCTCCTTTACACAGATGGTGTCAGGTGGTTCTGCTGCAGCTCTCCAGTCTCTTGATGTATTTAAAGAGGGCTGAGGATAAAGACCATTTTAAACACAAGCTTTACGTAGTGGAAATCAATAAAGTTTTCAAATCCTGTATACTACTGCGGCAATGAGCGTACCTTATTTGCTTTTTGTCCGAGATTTTCAAGGCCCGATTGTAAACTACTGGATTTAATTACTGACTAATTAAACACAGTCTACCATTTGATTTGTCTCATAGGGAGGCAGGCAAAGATCTCCTAACAGCACGTTTCAATTGCTAATAGCTGACTGATGTCTACTGCATGTCCAACATATTACACTCAAATGATGGCTGTTTATTATGGCCTGCAGCACCTTTTTTTAAATGGCTATTTTTGACATAACGTTTACTAGGCCTATTGGTATTTACCTACATGCATCAGTTAGAAGAGGGGGACTGTATAGTTGTTCTTGTTAATGGACATCTCATTACCTGGATTTCATTTAGAAGTACTGTTGCGGTGTGTTAAACGTGGGGAATGGTTTTATCTGTAATCTAGAGGTCCTACCATGCAGTCTATGAGACGGTATCTTGATTAAAATTTGGGTGCAGTTTGCTAAACAAACACTAGCCGCTAGGTTGAAAAGACGTAAAGGGTTGATTGTGTGTTATCAGTAATGCAGTTTTTATCAGTTGAGGCATGCGTCTACGGTAGCTGTAATAGCTATGAACTACTGGCTTGTCTAGCTCAGTATGGCTGGATTAGATTCACACAACTATTGGCAATACAATTTATCAAATGGCTTTTCACCAAATTGTTTGCAGAATCTGTCTTTCAACTTTTGCGGTCGAACAGTTAGGAATCTAGGGTTAGGGTTAGATAGAATTGGTCTGCCGGACCATTTTCCGTTGTCAGGCTTTTATTTCACTTATGCAATATGCCATCATCATAGCATTATCAACAATTTCACAAAATAATGTCAGAGTCATGACTGTGATGTATGGCCCGGCCCCGATTCCTGACTCGCGCTCACTCTAGTTTCTGTTTTCATCCACTACAGCCAAATATCCAGAGATCAAGAGTCTCATGGGACCCGACCACAGGCTCAAGTGGATCGTTTGCATGATGGTGGCCATTCAGTTCTTGGCGTTCTACTTGGTCAAAGACTTGGACTGGAAGTGGGTTCTGTTTTGGACTTATGCCTTTGGCAGTTGCATCAACCACTCGATGACTCTGGCCATCCATGAGATCTCCCACAACACGGCGTTCGGCAACAACAAGGCCATGTGGAACCGCTACTTCGCCATGTTCGCCAACCTGCCCATCGGACTACCCTACTCCGCCTCCTTCAAGCGCTACCACCTGGACCACCACCGCTACCTGGGCGGGGACGGCGTGGACGTGGACATCCCCACCGAGTTCGAGGGCTGGTTCTTCTGCACACGCTTCCGCAAGTTGATCTGGATCATCCTGCAGCCCCTCTTCTACGCCATCCGCCCGCTCTACATCAACCCTAAGCCCATCAGCCACCTGGAGCTGGCCAACACGGCCATCCAGGTGGCCTTTAACGTGGCCCTCTACTGGCTCCTGGGGGCCAAGCCTGTGGTCTACATGCTGGCGGGCTCCATGCTGGGGATGGGCCTGCACCCCATCTCGGGACACTTCATCGCAGAGCACTACATGTTCATGAAGGGCCACGAAACATACTCCTACTACGGCTCGCTCAACCTGCTCACCTTCAACGTGGGCTACCACAACGAGCACCATGACTTCCCCAGCGTCCCTGGTCGCAGGCTGCCCATGGTGAGTACCGAATTGCTAACCCTACAGCGCTGTGTGATTAAGGACCTCTCCATTTGTATTTAATTATCACTTTACTAATCCCAGAGGGGAAATTGGGTCAGAAACAGGACTGTAGTAGATTTAAAAAAATGTGAAAAATGTACATGGCCAAAGCAGTGTCACGTGGAAACGATGGAGTGGAAATACTTTTTCAAATTAAGAATTTAACTAAAAAGAATAACTTGGTGCTGAATAAAGCGACTGGACATCCCTGACTTAACAAAGAATATACAGAAAATATGTATTTCTATTTACAAACCTAACTCAACCCTTAACCCAAGTGGTTGACCTTTGTACAACTCAAACCCTCCTGCTCAAATGTTTGGGAACGGTAGAGGTAAACAATGGTTTACCATCCGTTTGCTTTCGTAGCTTTGTTTGTCATTCTGCCTTGTTTGCAGTGATGCGCGTCTTTAGTCAATCAGTAAGAACTGGATTCTTTAACGGTATTTGAACCGTGAGAGTGCTCACTGAGCTCAATGATAGAGGGGTAGCACTATCTTCGCATGGCGCGATTTGGAGACAATTAACTAAATTTTAAAGAAACGTAGTTCATAGCGGCTTCTTTAAATCTGCTGAAGACCAAGTGCAAATATCCATGTTGATGTATTATTTCTTATCAATGTCTCAATTCTAGATATAAATATTGTGCCATTCAGTCACCGACTGTCGGCACCCTAGTGTAACCGTTCAATACCGACAATTAATAGGTGACTACTATTAAGATAACTGAGTGCTGATTAAAGCGGCCGGACATCCCTGACTAAACCCGCATTGTTGCGCTGCTCCCTGTAGGTGAAGAAGATTGCGGCGGAGTACTACGACGACCTGCCCAACTACTCCTCCTGGGTCAAGGTGCTGTACGACTTCATCATGGATGACTCGCTCAGCCCCTACTCCCGCATCAAGCGGACGTTAAAGGGCGACGTCAAGCAGGAGTGACCGTCCCCTCGCTCCCTCCCCTCGTCTTCTGTTAGAACGACGGCTCCACCGCCCAAGCCTATGAACTTACTAGCATTTTTCAGATTAACAAAAATTGATATGCCGTCTTTGGTTTTGTGTGTGTGTGTGTCTGTGTGTGTGTGTGTGTGTGTGTGTGTGTGTGTGTGTGTGTGTGTGTGTGTGTGTGTGTGTGTGTGTGTGTGTGTGTGTGTGTGTGTGTGTGTGTGTGTGTGTGTGTGTGTGCTTGTGTGTGTGTGTGTGTCCACCCTGGAAAGATCCAAACATGGTTGTGCTTGTGTCTTCTCACACATTCACACCCATAATGAACTCTTCAGACTTTGAAACATTTCAGTCCAACATGTCTGCCATCATGTTGGCCCCACCCCCTTTTTGGATAGTGCGTGGAAGTTTGTTTCGCTTTGGTTTGCATTCTTTCATTGCAACATCCGCCCACAAATGCAAAAACCAAATGCATATCTCCATGCCGAGTTTGCCGACTGTTGTCACAAATGCAGAGGAGGTCCTTAATTCCATGTCACGTGTTTGAAATCAATGTTCAATGATTTAGCAAATTTCAAAAACGTTCTATTTTAAATATTGTGCCGTTGTGTGTTGCCTTAAATTAAGGTACATTAAGGCCCTTAATGTACCTTTTTGTTTGATGCCGACCAAAAAAACATGGTTTTTGAAATGCAGTGGCAACAAGAATTATAGACTACATGTCTATAGCGTTAAGTTGCTGATTGCATCTTAACTCAACCCGTCTTCTTATAAATTGCGTTATCCTTCTTTTCAAGTTTTTTTTTTTTATATATTGTTCCGAAATAGTTTTGAAAAATGTAATTTAAAGGGATACGCCGAGTCGCCGACATATCTGTAAATATGCCTTTGCCTATCTTACCCAGAATCAGACGCGTGTGTAATTATTCTACAAAGACACTGATTACTTGTCACTGTCTTTGGCGCTGTGATTTATTGGGCTTGATTTTGAATCAAACAGCAATTTACTGATATCTCGGCCTATCCTTTTGATTTACTCTAGGCGTCTCTGTGGGGGAGATGCTTGATGGAAGACCGCTTGACCTGCCCCCAGTAGTGTCAGTATTTGACTTCATCTGCAAAACGTGTCTACCTGAAGTACTCAAGTGTACTTTAATCAAAATATGTGCAAGCGACTAACTTACTTCCGTGCTAAAGCGGACTCTATTCTAATGTTCACACACTGATTTCTTATTCCCCTGTAAAGGGGGCGATGGAGAATAGTTGCTTATCAATGTTTTGAACCTTTATTTATATAATAAAAGTATGCTATCCTTTGTCACGCTTAGCTAAATCGAGCGTCATTTTGATTGCAATCAAATTATTTTATATGTCTTTTAGAGAAGCAATTCATGGCCAATGAGTTGTGTGGTAATATACATTTCAAATAGCTCTGTAGCGATCACGTTGAAGCTAAATGAAATGATTTTTAAAGCTATATGTACAACGAACAAGGCTATGTCCCTTACCTCTCAGCACTGAACTGTGAACTGAGGAGAACCATGTCTACATCCTAATGACATCTGAGAAGTGGTTTTTCTTATCATGCATTATTACTAACAGGCCGATAAATCTGTTTATTTAACCTGAATGTCTGCTAATATTAAAACACTTTCCCTATGCTTTAAAGATCCATGTCATAAGGGTCATTTTTCTCCAGGTTTGGGTTGAACTGCCATGTAACAGAATGTCAATGGCACTGCTAAATACTGTCTTAATGCATGATCAGAAGGTAAACACGTGTACTTAAGGTGCAGTAAGATGTTTAATGGCATCTAGCAGTCATAAAAAATAAAGTCAACCACATTTGAGTTATCAAGTGATGAGATTCGTTGTAAGAGTTATACATTGTAGTTAGTAATTTAGTCTTGCACTATAAGTCTACAGTAGGCGGTATGTGACAAGAAGCTATGACATGTCATCCAACACTACCTCATAGTTCTTTCGGGTAATGTCATTTCAAACATACTTCAAATTGCATTGAATCATAAGTGTCCTGAGTAATTACCCCTCGAGCAAGATCGTGCATTATGTTGCCACGGTTATATTGACTACTATGTCGTAGTCTAGCCTAGAGCATGGCTTAACAACTTGACACATAACGAATACAAACATTTCTAACTAGTGCTTATTAGTGCTCTACAACGCATGGACTAGGTGAGCTAATTAGTAGTGATACATTTTTTATTACTTAATTTTTCTATGTGCGCATTGTCAGAGATCATCAGAAGAAAGAGAGGCTGTGGATGGATCGGTGGGAGGTAGTCGGCATGGAATGAAACCCTTATTCAAGCCTATGTTGCTATCCACCAATGAGGTTCTTTAGGATTTAACTATACGTGTTCTACCGTTATGCTGCCTATGTAATGAATTACACAACCAAGCAACAAGAAAGGCTTGTAATTTAGACAGTAACATTGATTTACTGGTCGAGACGAAAGCAGGCCACTTCAGCTTCCCTTTGAAAATCTTAATCCTACATTAGATCTTTAATCCTGGGAAAAGCTACCCCAATGTCATATTTTGATTCGCCTGTCACGTTGGCGACGAGGATTCCTTCTCCTGTGGCGTAGAATACGTGTAAATATATATTTACTTATATATAAGAATAAATAAATAATATAACATAAATGTAAGAAACAAGACAACAAAGAGAGGAGGAGTACGCTGGGTCTCTTTAATCAGAATCCAGCGTGGGCATGTTCTACAATAGGGCAAAAAAAATGTTTACATACAATGATAACACAGCTTTAACACAGACTGTTGTCAATGTTGTAATCCAATCACATTTCAACGTGTCAGAGACTCCTTGAGCAGTTCGTACATCATTTGGTCCTAAGAAGATGGAAAGAGGAAATTTGCATAGGTTGGTTGAAGTACAAATACTAACAATATTTTTGGCTTGTTCCCCAGTAAAGTAGCAATATAATTTCACATTAAATAGTCAACGTTAATCACAAAAAAAGTACAGCTCTGGATTATTCAAGTCTCAACCAAAACCAGCTCACTGCCCTACACGTTTTACAGCCTGCTCAGGTTCCCCGTGTGATCCCTGTCTGTTGGTTTCCACTAATGCCAAATATTTAAAACATGTATACCATTGCTTCTACGTCACATGGCCTTGTTTGTTTGACACAACCTGACCGTGGAAAGTTTGAGTCAGAGATTAACATATTTACATATGGTGTCTGTTCAAAGCATTCCTTTAGCAGCCCTGGCCCTATCACAACCCAAACTGTTGATGTTTCCCCAGTAGATGAGGCTGGTTTATAGACGCAAGTATAGCGTCAATAAAGAGCTCTTAAAACATGTTTATGGTTCGAGCCATGCTGTGTTTTGGGAGGAAGTAGACTTGCCAAAATATATCTGCTGTTGTTCATGTCTACTAAACTGAGACAGGTTAAACTGGTTTCCATGGTCACTGAACTCATTGAAGGTGTACTGGTTGTGGAAACCATCCTCTCTGCAGCCAGAAGCTGTGCCCTGGGGCGTCTGATTACTTCCAGTGGTACCACGCCCTGCGAGAGCCGAGCAGCCCCAGGACACGCAGACAAATACACTATTAGCATACTGCAGACATGTGACCTAGCATTCCCTCTTCCTGGGTTCTGCACTGCAGGGGCCCGTACAGGATACAATGCACCGGGAACTAACTTATTCCATACATTTGGCGATGTACACAGTTCCCAAGACTGGCATTCTCCTCAATGTATATGTTAAAGGCTTTTCATTTGGAATCTGTATTTTTGCAGAGTTATTGCGAATTCCTTGAATGACGGGCATATGAATGAATAATAATAATTATTATTATCATATTGAGTTCATTAAGCAGATGCATCTATCCAAAGTGTCTTGCATTCAATTTGGCACAGCATGTCATTAAGGAGCAGACAGGAGTAAATACCTCTACGGCTGGTAACCAGACAGCCTATTTAGCCGGTCAAAATGTACTTAAAGAATGCACAGAACTCTTGAAGAGCCCACTCAAGTTAATTGAGCGACGAGGGTCAGAATTGCACGTGCAAAGAACTAAGGTCGCTGTTCAAATATTTTACAGCAACATAAAAAAAGATGACACTGTTCAAGGAGCAATGTGCACGTTTATACTGTGGTGCCATACTTATATTGGCTATTAAGATGGTTATACACCATCATCACTAAACCTTTGTTTTCCTTGTTCACCGTTATACGTCTGAACCTTGGCAGCGATTGCCCTCCTAACTGTCGGGAAGGAGAGGTCCCCCTTCTGTATTCCTTCTCACGGTTTCTTCCTTTATATTTAGGGGACTTTTACCTGCTCTTGAGGGCATAGGGTTAGGAGCTGTTGAATATTATGATGCGGGCATGTGAGACCTTTGAAATTAAAATTGTGATCAAGGTGAAAAAATAAAGCTTCGCAAATAAGCAAAACAAATTAAATTACTTGAGCATTACCAGGAACATTATCCCAAGAGGTTTTCATTGATAAAAACAAGAATATATTTTGGATGAAGGGTCTTTATGAGGATGAGACTCACCTTTTTAGAGACAGAAGGCCGGACTTTCTTGAAAGCGTCTTCAAAGTTCTGACTGGTGACCTTGATGTCAGCCACAGGACCGCTGGAGAAAGTGTGATCTGAGAGATGCATCATGGGTAATATTAGATGTCAAAGACAAATGAGATGTGACATGATATTCAACTGAAACATGTCCAAAGATTGTTAGTTGCCATCATCTTCAAAAGTTGAATAACATAATTCAGTTAATAGTCAGATAACACCTAATTAATATATCGTCAACCATAATTTGTGTCCATTTACACAATATGGATATGTCAGTTTAAACTGACATAAAGTGTCACAAAGTTGTGACAACAGTTGAACAGTTGACTCAACCGCGGGCTATCCGGGTTGTTACCCCTGTGGTTTAAACAGGAAGTGTTATTACCAGAGGATGTTGAAGAGGGGCGGGACGTCAGATAAGCCCTGAGTGCGTTGACGGATGCCTCGCGCACCAATGCTGACAGATCAGCCCCGCTGGGAAAACAACAACACCACGTTAACCAACAACAACAAACAACACACACACACATGTTAACACATACACAGAACACAACACAGAGAAAACACGTTACGACACACTCATCTTTAACGCACAAAAATCATTAAGATACAACAAGGAACAGAGGATGCTTAGCATTCTAACAAGGGTACAAGGGTTAATAGCCTCCTAGGTCTGTTAGGTATAGTGAGCCATTGTAAAACTGGATATGACATCATAGCTCACAGCAGAATACCTTCTGTGGCATTTAGAAAGTGCATCAGTGAAATTTTATATCGAAGATAATGAATAATTATATGCTAAACTTCGAGCTCTTACTTCTACAGCTACTCAGAATTCTGTCGTTCCTTCAGGCACTAGGTCGGGGGGCACTTGCTCTGTATTGCAGTTACTCCGGTTTGGATAGCCTTCTCTGATTATCGCTTTGGATGAAAGGGTAGTCCGCTAAAAAGACTACTAATGTCATTGAACGTCAGAGATGAAAAGGGATTGCTTCTAAAGTGGCGCTCAGCAGGGCCAACACAAACCTCAAAGGACCACATTATAGGATGTAGGCTAGCGGAGGCCCTGAAGGCTTGCGCAGAGCACACAAAGGATCCAGATCTCTATTCATGGAGCCGTGGTGAGAACAGAGACTCACGTGAAACAGTCACAGCGGATGTCGTGAGCGATCTCTTCTAGGTTCACGTCCTTCTCCAGGGTTGGGCGGGTTCCTCCCTGCGATGAGAGGGAACGTTAGGACCTGCGGGGAGCGTTGCCCGCTCCCGTATATACGTCTGGGATCACACATTTCCCGTCAGGGATCAACAAACTCTTATCTTGGTTGAAACTAACTTGAGGAGGTCCAGGGTTCGCCACAGTGGGACAAGGCTGGTTTTGTTATTGGATATGATTGCTTGGTACCCCGTAAAGAAGAGTAGTGGTTACCTTGGTGATGGTGAGCAGGATAGCGTGGCGGTCTGCAGGCGGAGGTAAGCCGACGTACAGCGTTTTGTCTAAACGTCCGGGTCGCAGCACAGCAGGATCGATGATGTCTAGGAGGGAAAATGAAAACAAAACATTGATTAAAACAAACCATAAAATGTATATCTGTTCTGACTCAATAATTATTGAGGCAATTAGTTTACTGCCAGGTAGTTCGTTTACTGCCAAGCCCAGGGATACTTCCAAGGCTTCTGATAAGTACAGAATTGTGTTCTTGTCGAGAACATACTTGCTAGTCATACTAGACGCCTGCAGTCCTCCAACAATTGAACCTCAGCTGATTACTAATAATAGACACAAAAATGTTATGTCTATTTATAATAAAAAATGATGGACTTATATTACTTCTGAATAAATGCTGGGATATCTGTGCGTCCAAGTTCACACAAGTAATCAAATGATGTATCCTTGGTATAATGTGTATATAAAGTGTCGATAAACACTTACAGGAATTTTAACCGTTCATTGCGGAAAGGGAACTTGTGAATTGGGACCAAACTTGTTCCGCCAAAGATGACAGAGCTGATAAAGGTTGAGAAAAGGCCTGTTTTTTCTTTTTGCCTACCTGGCCTGTTGGTCGCGGCCATGATGAAGACCTGCTTGCGTGTCTCCAGTCCATCCATCTCCGTAAGCAGCTGGTTCACCACCCGCACACTGGCACCTGACTAGACAGACATTAGCCCAGTGAGCAACACAACCTTTTCGACACCTTAGGTTAGCACGTGCTAGAAGGTTAGCATGTGCTAAATGCTAATTACATATATACATGAAGGGTAGCCTTGAGGATATACAAAATCGATAGTGCAAAGCTACAATTTCATGAGACAAAATCGTGTGACAAAAAACTTTAAACATTATAGCATATCAGTGTGGGACCATTAGTTGAGACTTGTTGAGTGAACCGACCTCGTGGCCGGAGCGGCGAGGGCAAAGCGCATCGATCTCGTCAAAGAAGATGACGCAGGGAGCCGAGTTGCATCCACGCTGGAACACCTGGCGAACGGCCCGCTCGCTCTCTCCCACGTACTGGTGCCGAAGACGGAGGGTAGGAGAGAAATTATATTAGACCATACTGTTCAAATGTTCTAAACCATACCAATACTATAGTAACGAATAGCTGGAATAGGGAAAGGGTTCAAAAGATCATCAACTGTCTTAGGTTTAACCCACAGACAACGTGATGCAAAAAATATTCTTTCAATCTGATGGTGAGTATTATATTGATGTTTCAAGCTACTAATGCAGAAAAAAATTCTATAAATGATATAATATCTAATATCATAAAATAACAAAATATAAAGTATTTATATAGCCCCTCTTAAAATAAATGTTTCAAAGTCTGTGTCAAACATGGGCAATAAAACAAATAAAATACTCTAGATCCAAAGCAATGGAACAACAAAGGCAGCGGTACATCAACCGCGACCATATGACGCTTCAAACCACAGCATGGGGCCAGATACCCACACGCTGGTCTGTGGTGAGGCGATGTGGTGAGGGCTTGATACAGGTTTGATCAAATGCTTTTCGTTGAAGAGGCTGAACGCCGTCACACTATACTATCAGCCCTTGAGGTCAGGGGAAACATGGGAGACCAGCGATTGACACGAGACACCAGCCCCCCTCCCCCCTCAGAAGGTACACATTCTACACATGCAGCCACAGAGTCTGCCTTGAGGCATTGGCCAGATGCTTCATACCAAGTTCAACACAGGTGGAGAACAAACCAAAACACACAATGTAATAAAGAGCAACTACAAACAAAAGTCCTGTATGGCCCAGTTTCAGATTACAGAATAGCTATAGGACTCAATAGAAACCAACGAGGGGAGGTACCAGTGGGAAAGACGGATCAAAAACAGAACCCACGCCCACAAATACCCCAAGCAACACAAGGCACCTAACACAAGATAAGTACTATAAGAATTTGTATTTTGGTATATTAGTAGTAGTGCACATTAGTAGCATCAAAGACGGTGCCTTTCAACGAATAACGGCGTCAATTCGACCTTTGTGAGCATCGCTGAAACGGCCTTGCGGATAGCCAGTGGCTAAACATTAGCACAGCATTTCTTAATGGTATACCGATGGCTGTTAAGCTACTGTGAATAATGGACAAGCCAGTGGGTCACGTTACAATGACACACCCCTTAACAGCAGTGATTCAGTTCTGTGGTCCTATTGGCCTTCAAGTCCTGTGGGGTGAACTTATAAGAGGAAGCTGCAATTGAGAGGTTTACACACACACACACACACACACACACACACACACACACACACACACACACACACACACACACACACACACACACACACACACACACACACACACACACCGCTGAAAGTGTAAAGTTTAACGATGCATGTCCCCATGGAGTGATGCCAGGCAGAAACGGTGGGACAGACTTGCATGGCCGTGTACATTTCCTCTGCTTTGTGGTGAATAAATGCAGCCGCTTCATAGGATAGTCAAATGAACGCTGAGGCCGCGACCAACCGGACGGCTCTTAGTATATAAACCGCAGCAGTCACGTTGCTTCGTCCTTAGGTTGTATGGACTCTGGTTGTATTTACTAAACTGTTGTTTTATTGTTCTGTTCTGCAGCGATCCCGATAATAATTGTGGATTTTTGTTGATCAATAAACCTAAGACCACGAAGTTAGGACCAGAAATAGAAGCACACCTCAGCTAACTCATAATGATGCTCAATAATCATATTCAAATAATTACTTCCCAGGCCACTACACTATCGATAATAGTGTTGCATGAATAGTTCCTAGGTCACTACAATATTGACAAAAATGCGAAATTATAAAATTATATTAGATTGAAAGGAAACCCTTTTTGTTAGAGGGTGTTAATGAAGGGGTCCTGGAGCTGTAACGATCGGGCTGTGGTGTGGGCACATGAGACTGAAAAGAGGACTTTTAATAAAACAATGCTGAACATGGGTTGAATGAACACAGATAGATGGATAGCACCAAAATAAGAGTGACTCAAGAAACGAGGATCCTGACTCGCAGCAATTGTATTTTAATGTGAGAGAGGAGGTCAGCACTCACCATGTTGAGCAACTCTGGCCCTTTGACGGAGATAAAGTTCAGTCCTGATTCATTGGCCACCGCCTGCCATGTGACGGACACACACACACACACACACACACACACACACACACACACACACACACACACACACACACACACACACACACACACACACACACACACACACACACACACACACACAGTGAGTTATACCAAATACCAGTAGAATGAGACTGACACACCTGACCAGATGCCATACCAGCACCACAATACAACTCTTAGTTAAGGTGTACTTCACCGGCAGAGTGAATCATTAATCCATTCAATCGAACGTTATTTATACAACTCATTCCCGGACAACAGCGCAAAGTGCTTATCAACAAACCAACACAACACAACAAATAAATGAGTTACACATAACCAGTAAAAGTAATTCACAGATGAACACATTGAACAATAAAATGAGACAAGACTTAAGTGAAATTGTCGGTTGCAAAACAAAAATAAAAATATATACTCCCTTAAAAAATACAAAAAGCATTCCACCATAATTTCACTGTACTGTATGTGTATTTGAAAATATAGTTGTTGAATTTTAAATCTTAAATAAAGTTTAAAATGTGTATACATTTTCATAGTGTGAACTAACAGCAGGGTCATTGTGTTGTATAAAACACTAGAGACGTTTATAAATCTCCATGGCGTAAAGAGGCATGAGAAACATGAGGGACTGACCTTAGCCAGTAGGGTTTTACCACAGCCCGGGGGCCCGGCCAGAAGGACCCCAGCTGGGGCACTCAGTCCAAGGGCCCTGAACTGTTCTGGAGATCGCACCGGAGCCTTGATCACACACACACACACACACACACACACACACACACACACACACACACACACACACACACACACACACACACACACACACACACACACACACACACACACACACACACATACACACACACACACACACACAATTAGTTTCAGTTCTGCTCTACAGCCTTCAATAGTAATCATTAGTTACTTATCTTTGACGTAGACAATTACAATTGAGTTAAATACAGGTAGCCTGCGGACATTGGAGGCTAATAGCTAATAGCCTTTCACCTGTCAACACAAAAGCACCGGCGATGCGGAACCACATATCCCATAATAACCATATGCAGTGGAAAAACCTAACTGATTGGTTCCAGAGTTTGCTGATGGCCCATCGGGTGCCTGCGGGACACTGAAACACCTCCCTATGTTCCCCAAGAGCCGAGGACTCGTTCAGCAACCTAAAGCTAACCACTGTACTGGTCTCCTACCAGTATGGCCATGGTCAGCTCCTCCCGGATGTCCAGCAGCGCCCCCACGTCCTCCCAGGTGACGTCAGGCACGGTGGCGAAGCCCTCCCGCTTGGACGAGGGCTGCACGCTGGCCAGGGACACCTGGAAGTCCGACAGGAGGATGGAGAGGCCGGCCAGCTGGTCTGGAGACAGAGGCTCAGCACTCCTCAGCAGCTGCTGCAGGCGCCACAGCTCCCCCTGTTGTACAGAGAGGGAAACACATTCAGAAGGGGCATCTGGGTGCGCTTCACAGCCAGGTACATTAGCTGGAATTTTTTAAAGGCTGATTAAAGTCGTTTTTTAACAACTTTTTAAGTTTAAGTTCTACGTTCTACTCGTAGAAGTTTAGTACTAGTCGTTTTCTTATCGTTAATTGTTCGAAGACAGCACCATAATTTATGATGTTGTGTGTTTATAGTTAAACTGATGGTTATCTAAATGGGAAAACGTTAAAAAATATACCCTGCAAATTTGAGGTTAATGCAAGCACGCGTTATATTGGCGGTTGCGTTATATCGCTTTGCTTATCGCGAAGGTAAAGTGTAGCGTCATCCCCTTGTGCTAACCAAGTAGACCATCCTCCTCCGACTGACCTTAACAACCTCGACGGGTTCTGAGGCTGGAATGACGACGTCAAGCTGTATGGACTCCTCCGGGCATTCTGATTGGTCCGACGGCTCAGCCTCTGCTGGGTCAACAGTGGGGGGGTCCTCGACCATGGGCTCAGGGTCACCCTCCGCCTCAACGACAGGAGGGGGTTCTTCCATCTTTACCTCCAAGGGAGGCGCCTCTGTCTGGGAAGGGCCCGGTTCTGGCCCGAGCGCTGGTCCTGGTCCTGGTTCTGGGTCCGTTGTGGCGTCCCTGGTTGCTTGGTCATGCAGGTCCAGGAGAACCCGGTTCACGGCGCTCATGGCGGCCTCGCGGCAGAGAGCCATGAGGTCGGCGCCCACGTAGCCCGGCGTCAGCCTGGCCAGGAGCTTGTAGTCGAAGTCTTCTGGGAGCTTCAGCTTCCTGCACAGAGTCTTCAGGATCCTGGAGTCCCCGGAGAACATTTCAATGACTTTAATGTCCTCGCTAATGGATGGCTCATTGGAATGCTCTGGTCTCACCAAGAAGGCCAAATCCGGTACACATACAACGGTCAGATAATAATGTTTGATGGTGTGTGGATGAAAGGATTTGGCCGGTTTGGTCAGTTTGGTCAAACTTAAGGTTACTTGAGGACAAGGTGTGTGATAAGATCTTTCAGCTCAGAGTTAAACAAAAATCGTGTCATGCAGTGCAGGCGTGTGACAAACAAATGGTTAGCAGCTTCCATAGCTTCATTTGTTTTGCTCAACACAAGTAAGGCTCTAGGTTGAATTCTACCCAGCCAGTGTTGGGCGATATTTGTTTCTGTTCAGTGTTTAAAAGACACTGTGCATGCTAAGAGACTTAGAGACTGAGGCATGCTGTAAGCATTCCGAGCAACGATAGTGTCTGTGTTTTAGGCAGCGTGATAATCTGTATGAGTGAATGTTGCAGGGCAACATGTCAATAGGTTGTGACCAGTATGTGTAGGACACAGTGTTTTTAAACTGATTGGAACCCAGCCTAGGCATTCACTTCTGAACTGCTCATTTCCAACATGTATGATGGAGAATGAGTAAACTGCACATAAAAGTCGTTTTGAAGCCGTGTTTAAAGCCCCAGAGCCCTACCTCAGGCGGGCGGCCTCGTCGGGGATGCCCAGGCAGATCTCCCGGTCGAAGCGGCCGGCCCGTCTGAGTGCCGGGTCCAGGGAGTCCGGTCGGTTGGTGGCCCCGATCACCAGCACCTGGACCGTCACCTCCAGAGAGTTCAGGTCTGGAGACGGAGGGTTCAGTACAATTCAAACACCTGGCCAGCATTGATCTGTTAGTTATGTTCATTTGTGTAGAATAAGAAAAAGTTCAAAGTATCCAGTATTGGATGGGGTCTGGTATGAAGTGCATCTTAATACTTGTTTAAAATGGCTGCTGTGCAAGGTATACCAGGAAATAGGCACATCTCTAACGCTTTAACCAATTCAGCTCATCACTTAGAATGCCCCATTACAAAATGAAGTGTGAATGAACATGTGTTTATTTTTTAGTGTGTGTGGTCATGTTTCTGTGTTCCCCTGTGTGTGTGTGTGTGTGTGTGTGTGTGTGTGTGTGTGTGTGTGTGTGTGTGTGTGTGTGTGTGTGTGTGTGTGTGTGTGTGTGTGTGCGTGCGTGCGTGCGTGCGTGCGTGCGTGCGTGCGTGCGTGCGTGCGTGCGTGCGTGCGTGCGTGCGTGCGTGCGTGCGTGCGTGCGTGCGTGCGTGCGTGCGTGCGTGCGTGCGTGCGTGCGTGCGTGCGTGCGTTCATATGTATTTGCGTCTCTGTGTGCTTGTTCATGTGTCTGTGTGTGTGTGTTCATATGTCTCTCTATGTGTTCATACGTCTCTGTGTGCGTGCCTCTGTGTCTGTGCGTTTGCGTCTGTGCGGCGTGTGCTCCCCGTGTGTCCCTACCATCCATGCAGGTAAGGAGCTGGGCCACAATCCTCCTCTCCATGTCCTTGGAGGCCACCTCTCTCTTTGGGGTGATGGCGTCGATCTCATCTATGAAGAGGATGCACGGGGCGCTCGTCTGCCGGGGGGGGGGGGGAGGCAGAGGATGATGACGATGATGACAGGGGAGACAAACAGGTGAGGCAAACAGGTGAGGCAGGTGTTAAGATAATGAGACACCTGGGATTAGCATTTCTCCTTGGGCCATTTGAATGATAACTATAATTATCATAGTGTTAAGAAGGGTTGAGAGACTAACATGCTTGATGGCAAGTCACTTTATGCAAATGACATTGGCTGCTACGCGGATAATAGCCAAATACGCAGAATCTGAGACAGTAGAGTGGCTACAAAGCAGCCAAGCATTCTCTAAATATACCGTTGGGATTTACAATACAGAGACATTTCATTTCTCATGGGTGTGTGTGTGAGCCGTGCATTGCTTTTACACATTAAAATCGAGTTTTCTTTTCTTTAGGGAACATTTGGGTTAAAGAGTCTTTACTTTGTTTCTATTTTGTTTAAAGGGGACCTATTATGCTTTTCGACTTTTATGACCTATAAACGTTGTTATAATGATTGATAGCCATGTTTAACCATACACAAAAAACAATGTAGATTTTCGGGAAACTCTTCCTCTCATCTGGGCGCTTTCAGCATTCTCTGTCAACGCTCGGTTTCGTCCTTCTCCGCCCCCTCCTGCCAACCCAACGCCGTTGTGATTGGTTACCTTCCTTGAAGCGCGTGCGCGGGTAGATTTGACCAGGCATATGGGGGCGTGGCAGGAGTGCCTCTACGTAGATGTTTTCCCGGAAATGTAAACAAGTGAATCGCAAACGTTGTCCCGAGTGTTTAGCGCTCTGCGCAGCCACCCCAGACTGTCAGCAGGGAATACGTCGAAATGCATGTACGTCATTATTAGACCCTTTAGTATGGTTAAACATGACTATCAATCATTATAAAAACGTTTATAGGTCATAAAAGTCGAAAAAGCATAATAGGTCCCCTTTAATGCAACAATTCTGCCTCTCCATTCGTCTAGGGCTAATTGTACGGGGGGGGGGGGGGGGTTAAAATGTGTTCCTTTGGAGACCACTGAAACCATAACCCTCAACAAGGGAGATGGTGATAAAGTAGAGTTCAGGGGACCCACCACGGCCTGCTCAAACAGCTCCCGCAGCTTCTGCTCAGACTCCCCGGAGACCCCTGACACCAGCTCTGGAGCAGACACCTTCAGCATGGGCAGCTCCATCTCCTGCACCACCACCACCACCCCATGGCATCACGACACATGAGACCAGAGCACCACCATGACACATTAGATAAGAGGGATGGTTAGTGAGGTCCCTCCCTTCACTGTAAAGCACTTTGGTTGACTTGAAAAGCGCTATATAAATGTTAAGTTCATTCATTCACAAGAGGGACAAATAATTGGCATATTAACCAGCCTAAATTGACTTAAATTAAAACATAAACGATAACATACATAATTTAAAAACAATTCCAAAAAGGTTGTGCCTGAATCCCTAATCTGACATTAATAAAATAGCACCTTTATGATAAATAATCATGATAACTTTATAAATGCCTGAAACAAGTGAATAGTTCATCATTTATTGTTGGGGCCGAGTGTTGCTGGGAGTGTACTAACCCCGGCTACAGCCTGGGCCAGCAGGGTCTTGCCACAACCAGGGGGTCCGTGGAGGAGGAACCCCCGGGGGGGGACCACTCCCAGCTGCTGGTACACCTCCGGGTGGCGCATGTGGATCAGCAGCTTGCACACCTCCTGCAGGAGGAGGAAGGACGCCACCATTATAACAACTGCACCAACAAAGTGTTGTATTTATCAAATAACCCAGTACAAACAGGAGGGTAATACTGGACAACGAAAAGACTGTGACAAGGCAAGGGTTGACTTAATGATTTATCGTTGTTGTTTTTTTTAAAAATAGAACAAAGTAATACAAGTAATATCAGCATAATATATATATATAATTGATTCACGTCGTACCCTCTCTCTTCCAGCCTCTGTGCTGTTCGTCTTCATTTGTCCATAAAGGCACAAAAATCTCAGAAAAACATTTATAGATTTTTGTAGCACAGAGCTAACGGGTAGCGCAGAGCTAATAGGTAGCCAAGAGCTGACAGGTAGCCAAGAGCTAAAGGGTGAAGAATAGCTGACCGTCAACGTATTCTCGTTTCCTCCCACATCTTCAAACTTGAGCGTTGGATACTGCAGCTCGGGAAGTTTGGACCGGTTTGGAACTGGAAAATAAATAAGTTCTATAAACAACTGATTTATGTGTAGCCAACCAGAGTGTTTCATTAGATTATATACTAAATTTTTTTGAGACAATGCTCAGGATGCATTGCAAATCTATTTTCTAAGAGATTTTATATACTAATTGGTTATCATATGCAAAATCAATTCGAAGGTATTAAAAACAAACGCGACTTATCAATATTAACAATCCAGGGCATTGTCAAAATACAAGTGTTGCTATTATGGGCCGTCTCTAATGTGTCTAAATGTAGGAGTCATGTGACCCACATGGCACTACCTTTCTTGCTCATGATGCTTGCTTCGATGTCTTTGTCGTCCTTTTTACTTTTTCCGTTTTCCATTTTCTGCTTCTTTGACCGTTTCGGTAGCCTTCCTTTCTTGGGCGTTTTTTCCGGTTCCAGCATGGAAACATCAGTCTCCTGTAAGGACATCCATTACAGCCGTTTAGGAGACTGGACCATTATGCTATAGGCTAGTACACCAGTTATGTACACACACAGATACCTGTATCATGAGTAACATTCAATTGAATCTCATTTATACAGATTACCGTTACTTATTCTAATTAAATAAATGTGAGAATGAAGTTAAGACATCTTTCCCTCAAAAGCTTCCTCTCTTAAAATATTTTTTATATTCTTGCTTTTAATTGATGCTGCGCTTTCAGTGTTTTTCCTCTTAATGCGCTTTTAAATGTTATATGTATTTTCTTTTGTAAAGCACTTTGTAAACTGCGTTTTAAAAAAAAGGCACTGCATAAATAAAAAAGGTTATTAATAGTTTAAATATGATTCTTATGTTACAGAGAGACATACTGTCTGATCGATTCTGGACGCCTCGTCTTCTTCACACAGGTCGATCAATATGTTGGGTCGTTCCGGTGTTTTGCCCTTGTCGATGAACCACCCTCCCGAGGTGACCTGGGTGGCGCCCCCTGTGGCGCCCCCTGTGGCGCACCCCGTGGCGCCCCCTGTGGCGCCCCCTGGGGTTTGGGTTTGGCCGCTGGGCGTGGAGGCAGAGATTCCGGCCTTGGGCTGTTCCCGCCGAGGGGAGGAGCCGGCACTGTCTGGGTTTCCCCGGCGGTAGAGAGACATCAGGGAGTTGTTCATATGATTGGCCGACTAGGGGAGAGAGAGAGCGGAGGAGTGGGTGGGGAAGGGAGTACGGGGAGGAGAGAGAGATGTGTGAAGAGGAGGGGGCTATTCAATCAGCCCTTTTTTTCAAGTTGAAGCACGTTGTGTGTTTGGGTCGATCGTACGGGAGGCGTAACCGAGATCCACCTACCGAGGGGTCTAGGATGTCCTCCTCATCCGCATCAGAGCTGTCCTCTAAGAGGCTGCTGTCATCCCTGCATCACAAACAGAAGAACAGGGTGTTTGGTACTAAGGAGGTGACCAAAAACAAACAACAACACCAACGCAAACTATTTGGACACCAGCCAAAACGAACAACATTATATGCTAGGGATTAAAACGTAAAGGCAAACCACAGCACTCCCAAAAGGTCAAATACCATACTAGTGACTAAACATTTCATCTGTAATGAAAGGGTACATTCATGACATCATGAACAGTAGAGCATGAATAAGCCTGACTAGGCAGGGTTACCCAGTGTCATTGTGGCTGTGCTTGGCTCTCTTGGCCATGTGCTTGCTCTCTAGATCGTCCAATTGAGACTCCTTCAGAATACTGTCATGAGCTGGAGGAGACAAGAGTAACATCATTATATCCTGATCGGTCTGACACGAAACAAGACAGGCTGAGGCTTGAGATGGCTGAGAGAAATCTGTGTGTGGGAAAACCATTTCCCATCCAATGGTCTCGACTTATATATTTCAAAAGTTAAACGGTTTTCTTTTAAAATGATATGAACATGTATAAATGTAGATTAGAAGTCTAATTGGCAGCCAGATGAGAACAACATATACAAGTTATTTTAGTATCAGAAGTAAATCCACTTTTGTCAATACCTGGTTACATTACAAGGTACACAATATCCACTACAATATCGCTCATCTCCAATGGCTTTAAACCTTGGGGTGCCAGTTTCTGAGTTACCTTTCTCCACCTGGATCCTGAAGGCAATCTTATTCCTCCTGCCGTAGTCCATCCTAACGATACATGACAATTAGACACTTCACTACCAACAAATAAATGTACTGATCAAAACTGGAAGTCTGGACCTTCTAAAAAGGATGGGAGACTTAGTAGAACTTGATATTTACAATAGGGCTGCGACCGCCTCGTAGAAGGAGCATGGAATGTTATTGGTCGTTATGTTGTTTTGGTCATTGTTTAGTTATTAATCGCGAAAGTATTTGTCATTATGGGGAAACATTGTTGTGTTTAAAACTCCCACAGCGTTTCTCATGTGAGACATGACAAAACAAAGATGATGACAATGATGAGATCACGTCTGTATATTTACGTTTATATATGATTTTACATTGCTACAAATCTCTCTCAAGTCATCACGATATGGCAGAGCATCGCCCAGCAAAAGATTGCATGATGCATTCTGATTTACAAGCCCTATTAAGCTTTTATCCAAAGTGACTTACAGTGACGTCTTGCGTACATCAATACAATGCATACATTCCAGGGGTAGGCATCAGAGCCTCTTGCTCAAGGATGCCTACAGGTAGACTGCAGAAATTGGGGATTGAACCTTTATGTCGGGAGTCAAACACCGTAACCACTAGAGGCTATCCTGCCCCGTATTATATTGAACTAACCTGTAGGTCTTCTGGAGTTCGAGCGCCATGGCTGCCACATCTACGTACTCACTGTCGATGGAGCTGAGATACTGCCAATCAATGTCATAAAAACAGAGTCAGGTTATGTCCGAAGGAAATAACGTCTGCAACACAATGCTAATGTCACATGTGTGTCCATCAGCCTGGCGTTCATGCTGATGGATAACAGAAAATAACTCATATCGATATACGATTCACAATAGCAATGTCAGAAGCATTCGTGTAGTGAAAGTGAACCCCCTGTTTCAGCTCAACACACAATTATTTTAGGCTAAGAGTTCCAGGAAAAAGGGCGAAGTGTTATCCCTATGGTTACGACCAACGGCAACTTTGTGATACTTTTTGAAAGCTAAGACCATCGTAGTGCATTACAATTATATTAAGAAATGTTATATATGAAATGAACCACACACCAGGTCGATATACTATCTCAGAAGCCTAACCCTTATCGGTGGACATCAAATTAAACCGCTGCCCGGACGGAGCTCCACACATCCACACCCATACACTGTGGCGTTATACGTCATACTATAAGTGTCCGGGACACATGTCCCTCTCTCAGAGGTGGACATCAAAACAGAGCTTCACACATCCACACACAAAGCAAGCGGGCAGTGTCCCTTCGTCGTGACGTGGAAGTCCCTGAGAATAGGCTCTTTCAAGTTACAAATACAACGCAACTTGACTTCGGAGTGGAGTAGAACACATAGGATAGGGATAAGACATGTTACCACGTCTAAAACTACAACCCACTGCACTTCTACACTGCACTTTCAACTAATCTGCAAATAAAACAGATTTCTGTGGCCAAAGGTAGCCTTAGCAACGGCCCCTCATCCTTAGTGCTTTATAGATATTATAGATACATGTTATATGTATCTATAATTTATAGATACAACTTTTTCTAAAACCTCAGGCCTCCCACAATTTCCCTTCCTTTTTGTCACATGTAGTGAAATTGAATGTGTCTGAAGTATGATGTACCAAAAGCTCAGTTTCAATTACCGTATTGGAGTATATTATTATTATGGATTAATGTGTTGAAACTGGTTGCCATGGCTGATCAGCTCTCGAACATGATTGGCACACACCTGTTCCACCCTGCCTTTGAGCCGCCCGTCAATCCCGCCGCCACCTCCTCGGTTCTTCATTGCTGTTTTCGATCACCTGCCCGCAGAGGTGGAAGAAAGTCAGTTACTTGTGGACTTACACTTGAGTATTATTCAATTTCATCCCTTTTATTTCTTGTATTTTTTTAATAAAGTATATACCAGTCAGTGTATCAAGCATCTTTTATTTTTATTATGGCCAAATTGTGAGCACAACAAACTTTTTCTTTACAGATACCCAATTTATTTTTTTATCAAATTGCCGGCAGAATGGCAAGGGCTACCCAGTCTAACTGATTACTGTATACTAGTCAGTTATTCAGCTATTTCAAATGAGTGTACATGAAAGAGTTTGAGAGACTTGGAAAGAAAAACGGATAGACATTTATTCAAACGTTATCTAGTTATTATTATAGTCATTTCCAGTTTGTATTTTAAGTCCTTTTAATCAGACCAATTTCCAAAACACATTCCAAAAATGTTCACGTTTACAGAGACTTCAGATACATGTCATCCGGTAGCTAGTGCCCAGAGGACATCGGGTATCGAACCCACAACCTTTCGTCTGGGAGTCAAACACCTTAAACACGCCTAGACATAATTGGGCGTGAATAAAACAATGCTCGGCCAATCAAATCGCCTTTCTGAATATGATGAAAACAATCGATAATGAATGAATATTCCGTGAAAGATGTAATCTGACAATGTAAATTTCAAATCTGTCACGTTATCGTAAACCACAGATCAACACTTTGAATACATCGTACAGGAGTTCCGGTGTAAGCAAGTACCGCAAAATATATGTCATTAAGTCAGAACAGTCAAACATACCGTAACAATTACTTGTTCATAATCCGACAATCAAGCACAACAATTCATATGACGCCTGTAGATCTGTGCCTAACCCACGTGTTGTAAACACAGGGAACGTTTCTTTCCGGGAGAATAAACATATCCGGGCCAGGTTTTTCAAAGTAAAACGACCAATAACGGTACAAAATAGGACACCCATTATACAATCCAACAAAAATCACTTGGTTTGCCTAGACAATCATGCAACGCAATGCATTAACACTCCACATAGACCCAAATTAGATCTTCCCAATTAAACAATTTGGTCAATAATATTTACAGCTCAATTTTAAAACATAAAATAAAAGATATAAAAAATGAATGGGTTAACATCCTTAATAGTAGAAGATGCAACAGTAGTAACACACTTTATTAACATATTCAAGTGGAAGTATTTATGGACCGATATGTGTAAATGTATCTTTACAGAACACATCCTGTTCAACGGTAACCGTTTCAGAGGAGGAGTTGGACATGGCCTCAGAAAACTGCCAGTGAACTGCAGGGGTCTGGGAGTTTAGAAAGTCTAGGCCTTTAGCAGTGCCGGTGGTGTAGAGGGATCCACTGTGGTGGTTGTAGACCATCACCAACACCTCACAGTTACACGTATTGAGCTTGTGGACCTGCAACAAACCCAAGATTTACATGTCATATTCTCTAACAGTTGGTTTGTACATTTTGTATATTTTTTCCTTGTATGCACCAAACTTCTGCTTCTGATTATCAGACAAACACATTCAGATTTAAACAGAAATTCAATCTAAATTGAATAAAAAGTGAGGGTCTGTGGGCATGTGAGTGAGTATGACTGAGCATTCACAAATCTATTAATTCATGTTTTCACCTGATCCTCCACAGCCTGCATGATCTCAATGGCCCTCTCTTGATGCTGCTGCAGATCCTGTCCTTTTTCCTGCTGCTCCCCTGAACTAGAGCTCCCATCTCCCTCCTCCAGTTCCCGCAAGTCCATGTCCCGGTTTGAGTCTTCCCGTCCGGCTTCGCTACATGTAGCCTCCACAGGGGAGCCTGGTGTCGTTGTATGACCCCCATCACTGGACAATATACCTGTGTACGAAGGACCACAGAGGAGGTTGGAGTACGCTCGGACATGGTAACTGTTGGCAGGGTTGGAAGCCTGGTGGAGGAAGGGGTTTGCATGGTTTGTGGTGATGACTTTAAGATTTGATAGATTTGATCAGTTATAGTCAGAGACTTTGCAATTACATTTAAGATGTAATTTAAACACAGGGAAATATGGATCAGTATATGGTTAAATTAAATTAAATTCCAATCTGTGAATTGAAATGAAAACCGCCATAATGTCTTTCATTAGTTCTAATTGGCTGAAGCTGTTGTGTATCCAATACAGAACACCAAATCAGAGTGAGATATTTCTCTCAATTCAGAGGAACCTTGACGAGACAATGAACGCTCTTCCCCTTTCACGGAAATAAGTGAAAATACGCCACCTTCATCAGAAAAGCTGTGAGATTTTAACACAGAACTCGACTGCTCCCTCTTCATCTGCCCCTCACCACCCTTCCTCTTCTTCCTGTTCCGGTTGTAAATCCAAACCTTCACAAGATACAGATATAATAAGACCATTAGTTAATTACCATATAATATACAGTGTTACAATGTGGTTTTGGCTTTTCACCAACACCTCTAAAGTAGCTCAGAACTAAGGCATGCACACATGCACAAAGCAGTAGCAGAAACAAGGTTATATGCTTCCTTAAATAAAAAAGAATGAGCTGTATTTACCTGGCACCCTTAAGCACAGGTAGAATTACTTTCCAAACTAATATACATTTTCAAAAACAAATAAGCATTAAAAGATCAATTGATTTTGATATGCCAGGCAGAGACTTCCACATTTTCTACACATCTATTGTTTTGTTGGTTATATCCAATTAAAGAATAATAATCGTAGTCATACCTTTACTTGCTCAACCACAAGGCCTGTTGCTGCAGCAACCTGCTTGACTTTTAGTTTGTCCATTTCACTCCGGTAACTGTGCACTCCCTCTGCCCACAAAGACTCAAGTATCCTGCAAGGTTGATGAATGGATGGATAAATGTACATGAAGATACATTTAGTATATAATCACAATTAAAATGGCATTATCCAAGTTAACGTGTATTTATAAGCATTGACAGTACCACTGCAATAATTACTAGAATAAATTGATTTGCCTTCTTCCACTATGTAATCTTATGGCGTCCCTTTTGCCAGCTTACTTTTACTTTGAAAAGCACGAACGGAAGTTGAGCATTCGTGTTGTGCTACCTCTAGTGGCTAGCTGCTAGCTCAGACTTAACTGCAAACAATCAGGTATTCAAAAGTAGTTCCACAAAAACCATGAATTACGTTGTAATGAAATAATATGAACATCTATAAAATGCATGCTATCTACTTACTGTAATTTATCCTGGCTGAGTGTGGATTTCGGCATCCTTAAAATCCTACCGACCACTCCAATCCCTTTTCTGATTCGGACGCCACAACCTACTCGAATAGTGGGCGTGGCGTATGTCACATCAACCAACTTTTTTCAAACAAATAATCAATAAACTATCGATAATGAATATTACACAATGGCATAAAACCAGACATTTTAATAATGAATCAATTACAGCTATTAATTGAGTAGTAGGCCTATATTAACTTGATTATACTTCAGAATGATAATCACAACATCATTTTTAGTTCACAACACATTAATTAAAAGGAGCTATATGCAACAAGTTAAGTTGTACTTAATCACCAAATGACTATGATGTGTCAGTAGAGATTAAAGGAACACGCCCAATCGAGATACTGGCTTCTCTAAAGAAGAGTACAGTTAGTATATTCATATCATTCAGTCCCGGAACTTATGTATATTTTTGTCTATAGCTCACTTCAAAATGCCAAGAAAATGCAATTTGCAAAGGCCAAAATATGCATAGGTGAGGTTTTCATAGGACATTTATTCAAAATCTATACAGTAAAATTGCATTGATAGGCCTACTTGTGTACAAGTAGTCAGCACAACGTTCTCAAAATCTGTACAGTAAAATCACATGGTTCCGTGTGTACAGGTAGTCAGCACAAGGGTGAATATGGTCATGTCAGTCAGTGCCGGAACTTGTGTATAATTTTGTCTATAGCTCACTTCGAAGTGCTAAGAAAATGCAATTGGCAAAGGCCAAAACAATGCATAGGTGAGGTTTTCAAAGGACATTTTCTAAAAATCTATACAGTAAAATCACATGGTTACGTGTGTACAAGTAGTCAGTATAACACTTACTATGGTAATGTCAGTCAGTGCCAGAACTTATCTATTATTTTGTCTATAGCTCACTTCAAAGTGCCAACATAATGCAATTTGCATAGTCCAAACTATGCATAGGTGAGGTTTTCAAAGGACATTTTCTCAAAATCTATACAGTAAAATCACATGGTTACTTGTGTACAAGTAGTGAGTATAACACTTAGTATGGTCATGTCAGTCCGTGCCGGAACTTATCTATTATTTTGTCTATAGCTCACTTCAAAGTGCCAACATAATGCAATTTGCATAGGCCAAACTGCATAGGTGTGGTTTTCAAAGGACATTTTCTTAAAATCTATACAGTAAATTCACTTGGTTACGTGTGTACAAGTAGTCAGTATAACACTTACTATGGTCATGTCAGTCAGTGCCGGAACTTATCTATTATTTTGTCTATAACTCACTTCAAAGTGCCATCATAATGCAATTTGCATAGTCCAAACTATGCATAGGTGAGGTTTTCAAAGGACATTTTCTCAAAATCTATACAGTAAAATCACATGCTTACTTGTGTACAAGAAGTGAGTATAACACTTGGTATGGTCATGTCAGTCAGTGCCGGAACTTATCTATTGTTTTGTCTATAGCTCACTTCAAAGTGCCAACATAATGCAATTTGCATAGTCCAAACTATGCATAGGTGAGGTTTTCAAAGGACATTTTCTCAAAATCTATACAGTAAAATCACATGGTTACTTGTGTACAAGTAGTGAGTATAACACTTAGTATGGTCATGTCAGTCCGTGCCGGAACTTATCTATTATTTTGTCTATAGCTCACTTCAAAGTGCTGACATAATGCAATTTGCAAAGGCGAGAATATGCATGTGTACGTTTTTCAAATGAAAAATTCTCATGTCCTTTGAAAATCTCACATATGCATATTTTGGCCTATCCAAATTGCATTATGTTGGCACTTTGAAGTGAGCTATAGACAAAATAATAGATAAGTTCCGGCACTGACTGACATGACAATACTAAGTGTTATACTCACTATTTGTACACAAGTAACCATGTGATTTTACTGTATAGATTTTGAGAAAATGTCCTTTGAAAACCTCACCTATGCATATTTTGGCGTATGCAAATTGCATTATGTTGGCACTTTGAAGTGAGCTATAGACAAAATAATAGATAAGTTCCGGCACTGACTGACATGACAATACTAAGTGTTATACTGACTACTTGTATACAAGTAACCATGTGATTTTACTGTATAGATTTTGAGAAAATGTCCTTTGAAAACCTCACCTATGCATATTTTGGCCTTTGCCAATTGCATTTTCTTAGCACTTTGAAGTGGGCTATAAACAAAATAATAGATAAGTTCCGGCACGGACTGACATGAACATATTAACCCTTGTGCTGACTACCTGTACACAAGTAACCATGTGATTTTACTGTATAGATTTTGAGAAAATGTCCTTTGAAAACCTCACCTATGCATATTTTGGCGTATGCAAATTGCATTATGTTGGCACTTTGAAGTGAGCTATAGACAAAATAATAGATAAGTTCCGGCACTGACTGACATGACAATACTAAGTGTTATACTGACTACTTGTACACAAGTAACCATGTGATTTTACTGTATAGATTTTGAGAAAATGTCCTTTGAAAACCTCACCTATGCATATTTTGGCCTTTGCCAATTGCATTTTCTTAGCACTTTGAAGTGGGCTATAGACAAAATAATAGATAAGTTCCGGCTCGGACTGACATGACCATAGTAAGTGTTAGACTGACTACTTGTACACACGTAACCAAGTGATTTTACTGTATAGATTTTTAGAAAATGTCCTTTGAAAACCTCACCTATGCAGTTTGGCCTATGCAAATTGCATTATGTTGGCACTTTGAAGTGAGCTATAGACAAAATAATAGATAAGTTCCAGCACTGACTGACATGACCATACTAAGTGTTATACTCACTACTTGTACACAAGTAACCATGTGATTTTACTGTATAGATTTTGAGAAAATGTTCTTTGAAAACCTCACCTATGCAGTTTGGTCTATGCAAATTGCATTATGTTGGCACTTTGAAGTGAGCTTTAGACAAATTAATAGATAAGTTCCGGCACTGACTGACATGACCATACTAAGTGTTATACTGACTACTGGTACACAAGTAACCATGTGATTTTACTGTATAGATTTTGAGAAAATGTTCTTTGAAAACCTCACCTATGCAGTTTGGTCTATGCAAATTGCATTATGTTGGCACTTTGAAGTGAGCTTTAGACAAATTAATAGATAAGTTCCGGCACTGACTGACATGACCATAGTAAGTGTTATACTGACTACTTGTACACCCGTAACCAAGTGATTTTACTGTATAGATTTTTAGAAAATGTCCTTTGAAAACCTCACCTATGCAGTTTGGCCTATGCAAATTGCATTATGTTGGCACTTTGAAGTGAGCTATAGACAAAATAATAGATAAGTTCCGGCACTGACTGACATGACAATACTAAGTGTTATACTCACTACTTGTACACAAGTAACCATGTGATTTTACGGTACAGATTGTGAGAACATAACCATAACCTTTGAAAACCTGTGCATGCTTGGTCTTTTGAAAACCCTTGTTTGTTGTGGACGTTTTCACGCCGATCTGGTAGCGTTCGCAGCGATCCACACAAACGCACAACCGTAGGTGAAGGCTTTTACTTTGAAAACGTTGCGAGATAACACACAAAGGCTGTTCAGAGTAGAGGCGCACGAAGATTTTGTGTGACGGCTGGCTTAACCGCGGATGGACGAATGACGGCTCACTTGACCGCAGTCGGCTGTAGCGTAGTGGATTAGTAAAAGACCCGAACGCCAGCGACCGGGGTTCAAATTCGCCGGTCTATCATCATGTATTTTACCCCCATGTGGTGCCAGCACGGCCTTGAAAATATGGGTTGAAGTTCGAAATAAGCACAAAAATATAATTCCATAAGCTTTAGTGAATAATATTCCATATGCATGAGAATTGGGACTTTTTAAGTTACACATAAATTCCCGTCACTTGGGAGTCCAACCCCCCGCGCAGAAATTCAAGACTGACGCGCTACCTCCACTCTAGCACTCTGTCACAGAGACACAATGCGCAACAGTAACCATTGTCTACATAAGGTCCAAAAGGACGATCAAATAACGAACACCCTCTGATGAGAATCTGTATCTCTCATGAAGAACCCCAATTTCGTTGTTTGCACAATGACAATAAAGTCTGAAATCTGAATATCGTCAGACAATGCCAAGGGATCGGTTCTGTCCCGTAAAACCCTCTGTCTCCGGAGAGACGCCTGTACGAGAAGTGCGCCGGGGTCCACGGGAACACCCACAAATGGTGACGCCATTGTCAGAGGAGGGGCTAGGAAGCTGCGCACGCCGATTTAAGTAGCCGATCTCCGGCTAGACTAAGCCGAAAAACTGCTCCCGACCAGGTTTAGTTGCGAGCATAAGTCACCATGGTGATACAGCGACGCTAAAAGAGATCGACTTTCGTGGTACAACTAACCCAGGCTTGGAGCTCAACATACCTCGCTAACCCTCTAAGCGAGCTTCGTGGTACAGGGCCCAGGTTTTGAGCCTGTTGTTTGCCAGAAGTTATTGGGCAAAAAAAATCGGAAACCCAACAACATTACTTATTGTTTTAAAAGGGATACAATATATTTATAAATTGGCCTTGGCCTGTCTTACCCAAACTCAGACGAGATGTTTAATTCCAAATACATCGTTGTGCATCCAGAAGAGGAGTTTGCCTGGTTAGAATTTCCTTTCCATAAGCCGCAGACAGTGCATACAGTAGCCTAGCTCTGGGTCATGCAAGGAGAATAAACGTTTTAATTGCTTTCCAAAGATTTCCAATGTGTTCCGAAAAGTTGCTTAGTCCAAATGAATGCCTGTATGGAGGCAAATTAATTACTGGCATAATGATTTGAATAAATAAAAAAATAATTGAATCATAACATTGAAATATTATTTTTCGTTTTCGATTTGCCTCTTCAAATTGTTTTATTTGGCATCTTGCACCATTTAAAAAAATATCTTAAATAAACATTAAAAAATTGGTTTATTTATTTGTGTCTGCTTGATGTGGTTTATATACAGGTGCTGGTCAAATTATTAGAATATCATGAAAAAGTTGATTTATTTCAGTAATTATATTCAGAACGTGAAACTTACATATTATATCAATTCATTACACACAGAGTGATATATTTGAAATGTTTATTTCTTTTAATTTGGATGATTAGTACTGACAATTACTGAAAATCCCAAATTCAGTATCTCAGAAAATTAGAATATTAGTTACGACTAGTACAAAAAATGATTTTTTAGAAATGTGGGCCAACTGAAAAGTATGAACATGGAAAGTTTCAGCATGTATGGCAATCAATACTTAGTTGCAGCTCCTTTTGCCTGAATTGCTGCAGCAATACGGCGTGGCATGGAGTCGACCAGTCTGTTGCACTCCTCAGGTGTTATGAGAGCCCAGGTTGCTTTAATAGTGGCCTTCAGCTCTTCAGCATTGTTGGGTCTGGCATCTCGCATCTTCCGCTTCACAATACCCCATAGGTTTTCTATGGGGTTAAGGTCAGGTGAGTTTGCAGGCCAATCAAGAAGAGGGATACCATGGTCCTTAAACCAGGTACTGGTAGATTTGGCACTGTGTGCAGGTGCCAAGTCATGTTGGAAAATGAAATCGTCACCTCCATAAAGTTGGTCCGCGGCAGGCAGCATAAAGTGTTCTAAAACTTCCTGGTAGACTGCTGCATTGACCCTGGACCTCAGGAAACACAGTGGACCAACAGCAGCAGATGACATGGCACCCCAGACCATTACTGACTGTGGAAATTTTACACTGGACTTCAGGCAACGTGGATTCTGTGCCTCTCCTGTCTTCCTCCAGACTCTGGGACCTTGATTTCCAAAGGAGATACAAAATTTACTTTCATCTGAAAACATAACTTTGGACCACTCAGCAGCAGTCCAGTCCTTTTTGTCTTGAGCCCAGGCGAGACGCTTTTGACGTTGTCTCTTATTCAAGAGTGGCTTTACACGAGGAATGCGACAGCTGAAGCCCATATCTTGCATACGTCGGTGTGTGGTGCTTCTTGAAGCACTGACTCCAGCTACAGTCCACTCTTTGTGGATCTCCCCCACATTTTTGAATCGGTTTTGTTTGACAATCCTCTCCAGGGCGCGTTTATCCCTCTTGCTTGTACACTCTTTTCTACCACATCTTTTTCTTCCCTTCGCCTCTCTATTAATGTGCTTGGACACAGAGCTCTGGGAACATCCAACCTCTTTGGCAATGACCTTTTGTGTCTTGCCCTCCTTCTTTAAAGTATCAATGGTCATCTTTTGGACAGTTGTCAAGTCAGCAGTCTTCCCCATGATTGTGTGTCATACAGAATCAAAACGAGAGACCATTTAAAGGCTTTTCCAGGTGTTTTGAGTTAGTTAGCTAATTAGAGTGTGGCACCAGGTGTCTTCAATATCTGACCTTTTCACCATATTCTAATTTTCTGAGATGTTGAATTTAGGGTTTTCATTGGTTGTCAGCTATAATCATCTTCTTTTTGGCAAAAAACACTTATAATGTATCAGTCTGTTTGGAATGAATGTATACATTCTACAGGTTTGACTTTCTAAATGGAATTAATGAAATAAATCAACTTTTTCATGATATTCTAATAATATGACCAGCACCTGTACTCTTCATTCCAAAATGTGTTTTGAAGGTTAAGTTTGTTTGTAATTGTGGCCATTCATTTTGTGTTCTTCTTAAAAATCTTTTTGCACTTCAGGGCTATTGTATATGCAACATAAATGGGCACATCCGATATTAAAGGTCCCATCACATGCCACCATGTGTGGTGTGATTAGCCGTTACAAGCCGATCTATCCAGCACACATCTAGGTGGACACGCCCACCTGTGATGTCATAACAGACATTTTTTCAAAACGTCTTGTAACGGCTTATCAAACCATACTTGGTGTGGCATGTCATGGGACCTTTAAAAGGAAAGCTCAAATTTGGTTGGCACCTATACATTCCACCAAAATATAAAGAATAGTGCTGTCAAGCGATTAAAATATTAAAATATCCCTTGATTTTCGTGCTGCTAGCCTTTTAGTGAGATCAGAGAAGGACAGTAAGAAGAGAGACCCACAGTGCATTCAACCCGGTCCACTTGAAATCGGATAGATGCATGACAGTGGTAGGCCTACCGTAAAACTTCAATAGCCCAGGCTTTTATTTGTTTCAATCACTGAACTTTCGAACAAAACTCTTCCTCAGCAAAGATGGGCAATACTATAACAGTATGAATATTCCTACCGTACGTTGGCCTACAACATATTACCAGGCTATCGAATAACGCCCACACACACACACACACACACACACACACACACACACACACACACACACACACACACACACACACACACACACACACACACACACACACACACACACACACACACACAAAGTGGCGGAGTGATAATCGGGAGAGTCGGGAGAATTCCCGGTGGGCCGTTAACGTTTCGGGGCTGTCGGGCTGATTACTGCGTGATAACAATATTGCGTTTATAAAAGTTCCTTGCAGCGCCGTCCGGCAGCCTAAGCTGTGCGCCCGCAACCTCTCACTCACTCAACAAACGCAACACTCACAAACTGTCAACGTAACAACCAAGTTGATTTTGTCTAGAGGGGAGTAACTGAGCGGCCCCTCCCGAAGTGGTACAGCCCAGGGGGGCCTTGAACTGCGATTGGTCAGAAAGACGTAAACGCTAATGACAACATTGAACTCCCGTGCAGTCTCGAACAGAGTGACACACAAACACACACTTTTTTTCACCCGCTCCATATCATTGCTTGCCCCAACAAGTTTGTGCGGCGTGCTTGTTGTTTTGTTTCCGGTGTAGCTAGATCCGGTATGGTGTTGTCGTTTTTCTAATGTGACTAGTTCTTGCTAGACAGCAGGTGAAAAAACGTTTGCCAAAAGAGCGTAAATGTCGCGATAAAAAAATTAACGCCGTTAAATTGGATTGCGTTAACGCCGTTAATAACGCATCAGGAAGAGCACTTTGTAAGCTTTAATGTATACATTTGAACTTGACACTGTAAAAAAATGTAAGGGCAGAGGAACGAATAAACAGTAAATAAACAGTGTTTGTTTTTTAAACCTTCATCCGTGACCAAATAAAAGTGGGGTGTCAAAAACATCAACAGAAAACACTGCTGGATCTCGATGTTATAACCGTAGTAAACATAGTATAACTAACTGTAGAAAAACATAACTAACCCGTCTTGTAAGTAAAATAAAGTGTGCTTCCAGACAACTGGCAGCACATGCAGATGCCCGGCATTCAAAGGTCTTGTCTACATCGCCCAAATGTTTGTTGGATAAAACATCAAACATGATCTTATTGAGGACTGTTTCAGTTCAAACAAGGTTTATTCTAGTTTGTCCAATGTCTTGACATGTTTTCTCAAACCGACACTTAAGCTGTTATCTAATGTACTTTAGCCACAAAAATAATTATCTAAAAATGTTTACTGAGGGCACAAGAAAAAAACTTTCAACATACGGTAACCTCCTGGGATTCAGTTGTTCCCCTTCTCCTTTTTCTTCTTTTTGTCTTTCTTTTTCTTGTCCTTTTTCTTCTTCTTGGAGGTCTTTGTTTTGGCAGATTTGTCCTTTTCATTGTCCTCGCTGCAGGAGCTGCTGCTTTCCTGAGCAGGCTTCTTCACATTTCCTGAGTCTTTCGGCTCCTGTTGTCCCCGGCCGGGTTTGGCTGTAGCCTGGCCCTTCTGGTCCATCGCCTCTTCCGGCCGCATCATTATTGGGGGCGTCCGTCCCCGAGCGACTGTTATCAGCAGCCTTTCCTTGGCCATCTCCTCCTTCAGGAACTGCTTCTCAGGCAGCTCTTGGGGGTTGTGGCCTCGCGGGCTAGGTCTGTTTTTACCGTCAGAGTGCACGTAGTCCCCATGGTAGTCTCGATGGGGGCCTCGGTGGGACCCAGGGTCCCTGCGGTGGTTGGGCTCTCTGGGGTCTCTCCCGCTGGCAGAAGATTGATGGTGCTGATGGTGGGAAGGCCGGCCCCCAGTGCTACTGCAGGTGGTGTGTTGGTGGCCAGGTTCCCGTTGGTCCGCCCTATCAGTCCTACCGTCAGTGCGGTGGGATGGCTGCGTCCAACCACAACCGCAGGGGAGCAGCATCAGGAAGCAAGAGTAAAATCACACGTTTTAATGCAAACCAAATGTACCACCACAAATATAATGCAGTAATAATAATGTACTTACGCTGTTGGAGTCTTTTCGACTGTGACTGGCCATGTGGCTTTCTGCAGAGTTTAAATCTCCAATAAACTCCTCACACTTCTTGCAGTAGAACCCGATCACTGGTGTCAAAAAATTGTTTCCTGTCAACATAAAACGGCATGCTACTTTATGGATGCTTTAATATAGGTATTAGTGGGCCCCTAACAGAGTATTTGAGTTTTCCCAAAATTCAGCCGTGGTAAAGAATTACAGCCACTACGAGTCAGTCGCACATTTGAGCTTTCCCCAAACGCGCCGTTTCGGTGTCGGTAGCTTTAATGCAAATGAGAAGGAGAGAGGCGAGTCAAGGAGGAGGGTGGGGATGTGGCCCTGAGCATCTTGTTCCACGGTACCATGCGCTCCGTTGTATCGCAATGGGCCGCATGCCTTGCGGCGGCGGGCAGCGGGGCTCCGGCGGGAGACAATCACAGACAACAATCCCTTTCTCCTCCATGTCGCAGTTCATGTACTTCAGGGAGGCAAAGCAAAACTTCCTTCCCCCCCAATTCCTTCCCAACCATGGCTGAGATAACCCCCACCAAGAGTCTCGTTGTGGAAATACCAGAGACGTCAGAGAACCCGACGTGTTATGCGCCGTAACACCAACCGCAGAACGGTTATCCAAATAACAAAGAAGTGTACAACACATGCGTTACAGTCCTATACATCTATATCTAAATAATATCATATTATACATAGATATCTATACCATATAATACATATTATCACAGCCAAAAGCTGTGTGCGCCTCCAGACGACATAATGTATCTCTAACGACTGCGTTGGGTTCTCCGACGTCTTATCCAAATAACCAAGAAGTGTGCAACAGTCGTAGCTCATTGTCTCAATGGTGGGCAAAATTCTCTGGGCGGGCAAAGCAGAGAAGGGGAGGTAACTTTTCCCCGTATGACGGCATATGGGGAAAAATCCAAATCGGCGCGCCTGAGCTTTGTTTTTTCAAAGGCAGAGTAGGATACCTACTGCTCGTTTCTAGCTACTGGGGGAGCACAGTCAGGCTAAGGGAACTCATATTAATGTTAGAAAACCTCATAAAGTGACATTTTCTTTTATTCAAAAAGTGGAATTATTAAATTGACGAGAATTAGAGGAGAATCATTGACCTGATTGACGCAGTTCAGAAAAAAGTTGAAGGAAAAACGTTAACATTACCATCCTCTTGGAGTAATGCCTCCAGATCTTTCATCAAGCTTTCCATTTTTTTTATCCTGGTTTGTTTCTCCCTTCTTCTGGTTTCCTCGTTGCCATTTGCCTAGGAAGTCAAGAATAAATGTTTTGCTCAGGGTTTGGACCATTCCTTAGCAGTATAGATGGTGAATCAAGCAGTTTTAGGAATAGCAGATGGTGTTGGGAAAGATGTTAACCTCATAGTTTTCTGGTGGTTGAGATTTGGTCATCACATCACTTTTTGTGCGCTTCTCCTTGGTGGCTTTAAGAAGAGGGCACAACAGTATGATCCAGTGACGGATGAACAATAAACATTGTTGCAACAAACCCTCTATGTCAAGGCAGAGGACATCATTCAATAATTATAAATTCAATAAGCTAATTTAATGAGCAGAACATCTGGCCCAGAAGTCAGCCTCCTTAGCCTAAACCTTAGGGTTGGGAAAGAAATGCAGATGCCAATTGAGCAATCCAGCCCTTGAGCAATTCAGTGAGATACATGGAAGAAGCAACATTCTGCATCCATATATTCAGGAGACATGTTTGTAAGATTGCTTATTCAGGAAAAGACTAACCTTTAATCAAAGACTGCAGAGTCTCCAGTGCTTGTCGTGCATTTGTGCCATCCATTGCTGGGAAAAGTGGCGGCGTCTGTTTAGGTGCAGACTCAGGCCCATGGGCAGGGGAGTGTTCCTTTTCTTCCACCTTCACAAAGAGCTTGCTGATGTCCGCAGTGGCCAGGTTGAGGCCCATGTTCTTCAGTATCCCTTGGAGCTTCTCGCAGTCCTTCATCTCGGGAGTACCGGAGGAAGGCTCCTGCCTCGCGAGGGGCTCTAGTTTAACAGCAGCAGCAGAGGAGCTCTGAGAGGCTACCTTAGGAAGTGGCTTGAGATTGAAGAGCTCCTCCAGGTTATTGAACATGGGGTTGTGCTGATACTGCTGCTGGCTGACAATAGGGGAACTCTTTGATGGGGCATACTGGTGGGTGGCCAATTGTCCAGTCTGGGAAACGTGTGCAGCGGAAGGCCTTTCGGGTACGTCTCCATAAAGGAACGATTCTTCGTCTTCTAGGTCGTCTGTCTGCCTTATGTTGGAGAGTTCCGGACCGCTGGAATGGAGCCAGGAGAAGTCATTCCCAACTCTCTCATGGGGAAGGAGCATGCTGTCCTGCTCCCGGCTGACCTGGTCCTCCTGTCCGTGGCTGGAAAACCTTTGGTGGCTTCTACTGGGGAGACAGTCTACCTTTGTGTCCTGCCCTTGGTTTGAGGCCTGCTCAAAAAACCCAAATGATCTTTCTTTAATTGCAATATCTCATAGGCATATCTCATGTATGAGGTTGGGATAAAGCTTATCACATGAAGAAAAACAAACAAAATAACAAAAGACAACTGGATGTGTACCCAATTAGCTAACCCAAACTTGTTAAACATAATCACGGTAAAGGCCTCACCTGTATTGTGAGAATGGCATCCTTGAGGGAGGGTAGCCTGTCTTCCAGTTCTTTGCTGTTCATCACAAGTTTCAGACCTTGGAGCAGAGCATTTGCCCCTGTAGAGCCAGTGGCACTGCAGCTTTTGCTAGGGATGCTCTTCGTCCAAGGTTCATTGGCTCGAGTCTTCGGGGGACTGCGACTTCTGCTCCTGGTGGACCGACTTTTGCTTCGAGCCCTGCTCTTTCCCCGGCTGGTACTGCGAGCTCGGCCCTTATGCCTACCCTGGCTTTTCCCACGAGTGCGGCTTCGCTCACGACTTCTGCTCCGGGCGCGACTTTTGCCACGGCTCCGGCTGCGTGCACGGCTTTTACTTCGGGCACGACTTTTACTTCGGGCGCGACTTTTGCTTCGGGCGCGACTTTTGGCCCTCTTGTCCCGTTTGCGACTGCGGCTTCGGCTCCGCGACTTGCGCTTGCTGGACTCAGAATCCGAGGCAACCCCTGCCTTTAGGATGCTTGATGAATTCAATGCCTCAGCTAAGTTGTAGGCCATGTTCCCTTTGAGATACTCTGGTAAAGGCTTGTTTGCGGCAATGCATCTCAGGAACTCTTCCCCGGCGCGCTCGCTGTTGATTAACATATTTAAAAAAAGAATAATGACTAAGTAGGCATGTTATCACCTTGTGTAAGTAATTGTGTAAGTAATATTTGTCAAAATTGTATCACATTCACATACAGAAGTATCTCCACTCTCCAGCGGGTGTGATAAACCAGCCATGACAATGTGGGGCCAACTTATATGACCTTTTGGTGCATATGCAGAATTAACATGCCAAGGCCATCCCATGGCCGGGGATTAGGGAGAGTTACCACTTTTGGTAACTGATAATCTGGAGGTAATCAAATTATATTCTGTTTTCTATTATTAGAAAACATCAGTTCAAACAGCTTCTCAGATGATCGTTTGTATCAACCAGAGGAGCATTGTCCTCAGCAGACTCATGAAAACAAGGGCAAGAATCGTATTTAAAAAGTTGTACGGACCTGTTATCTTTAGGAGGGGCCTCCAAACTCGATGCACCCCACATCGGGATGGGTCGTTGCTGAGCCATGTTCGGAGGGATGGGGGGTGGGTTGCTCAGAGTCATCCCTGTACTGCGGTCTATGGGGAAGCTGCTACAACGGATCGGAGTCTGGGGTGGAAGTATTATAATTCACGTTAAATGGCAGACATGCCAGACTGCTCATGTCTCTTTCTGCGAATTGACTGGTCTTTTCCGTAGTGTTTACCAGTGCGAGCTGTACAGATTACCTAAAATTGTGCAGATCAAATTTTAGCCTACATTGATGACACAGGGATAGCATTTAATAACAAGTAAAATGTTTAATATTTAAAGTAGTATTTTAAAAACGACCTACCTTAAGGCAATCTTGTTTATCATTTTTGCAACAATTCCCTCAACTGAAAGAGTGCACTTTCTACTTCAAAACAAAGGTTCTTCTGACTTTGACTTCATGATGGCCGTGCTTATCAAGTCAGTATTTGGGAATGAAGATCATTAACTCGTACTTATATAGCTTGTTATACTTCAGCAGTGTAACAATACAGTAGTATAGAACAATGTTACTTTTGAATTTTTTTGCTTATTGTACCATAATGTGTCCAGTTGGGTCGTCTTTATAATTAAAATGCAAAAACAAAATTAAACACCATCGGATAACCATCCACACATCGTTGACAAGAAGGTTTAAAGTTTAAACTTAATGTGTAGACAATAATTAGGCTTACAATAAAAGATAAAATGTGAAATGTGTCTGATGGGGTGAATCTGTTTTGTGCAAATATCAATAATCGATATCAACATTGATTGTGGTCACCGAAGAGAATGTGATTTCGTATGTAAAAAATTGATGCTGTGGATGTTCTCCAGTAAAGGAAGTAAAATACATGAATGGTTCATCCATGCAACAGAACATGTATACACGTTGTTGTATACACTAGTATTGAAGCGTCAGATCGGTACTTCCTTAATACTTTCCATAAGATTGAAGACTTCAACTTATGGTAGTATCTCCAAACCAAAGCAGAATAATCATTGTTATAAGATGTATACCCCCTACTGCCAAATCCTGTCTCAACATTGACTTTCGAGATGGAGCATGGACATTGTAATTGTGATCCACATGATCACCCCAATTAAAAAAACTGAACACCGGACATTAACGGGGATAATTTGTAGCGATGATTCCATGGACATCATCATCTTTTATTTAGAATTTAAGTGTCATTATGTTGTATTGTGTATTAATTATTGCTCACATGCTCACCAATGTTCACCAACGTTATATTTAGCTCACGTGGAGCTCGGCTGTATGTAAGATGATTTTAGGTAGGTGACTTGTTTTAGGGTACGTACATGCAGGTAATGGTCTCGGGTGGTTCTTGGGATGAAGTTATTGTCCGAGCTTGATGCTGCAAAAAGTCCACAAGCTCTGGGTGGGAAGGGCCGAGGAGCCTCGGACCTTGGGCCGAAGCCGCCCCGAAAATTGGCTCCATTCGGTGGTCCGCGAACCGGCGGAGGACCGGGAAAACCACGGTACATGTTGTCGGTATAATGCTACCACTTCCACGATTAAGTTATTGAAGCACGCAAAGTAGAATGTATTCAGTTATTATGGCTAAGCTAGCTGTCTAAACACAAATAACGTGTCTGATTACCACAGCGGAAGGCAAGGCTAACCGCCGGTAGCCTTTCAAAGTAAAAGCTCAGATATTATTATTTTATATTGCATCCATATTTTATTATCAATCCTTATTTTATAGAGCTCGTTTCATAAATACAATTACACACACACATATACATATATATACATATACATATATATATATATATATATATACATATATATATATATATATACATATATATACATATACATACATATATATGTATATACATATACATATATATATATATATACATATATACATATATATACATATATATATATATACATATATATACATATATATATATACATATATATACATATATATATATATACATATATATACATATATATATATATACATATATATACATACATATATATATATATATATATATATATATATATATATATATATATATATATATATATATACACATACATATATATATACATACATATATATATATATATATACATACATATATACATACATATATATATATACATACATATATATATATACATATATACATACATATATACACATACATATATATATATATATATATATATATATATATATATATATACACACACACATTAGACACACAATAGCAAGAGACAACTTTTAAAGTAAATATTTATTTACATCCTTCTAAAATAACGAATATAACATTAATAATTGATCTATTTAATATTAAATAAGGGCAAACAAAATGGTTCATTTTCACACTTTATTGCTCATTTCATTCAAAAACTACCACACTTTCCCACATCCAAAATAGTATTTACATTTTTTTTTCTTCCATCGTCAGTAACAGTTGGAAAACATTAAATAACGGAAAAAAACAGTCTAATCCCCTAAAATAAAAATATTTTGACTGGTAATAAGTAGGCGATTGGACTGTCCGATACTGCCAACGTTGACATGTCATACAAAATGCATATGAACAACGTTTGAACATGGCATTTTTCTTCCCTTTTCAAACAAATCTCAAAGATAAGGCTGACTTAGTGTGAGGCTGAGGTCATGATAGCAGAGTGCAACTAGAACCATGTTTTGGCAGATTCTTCATGTGGAGAAAGCACACCACACTACCCAGTATTGTGAAGATAACCCTCCACAAGATGCTCAGTAGTTGTCCCCTTCCAACAAAAGGCTTCGGTGAGTGGACTATTTACCACATTATGAGCAGCTGTGCATTTAAACTCTTGACAACTTTGTTCGTTTATTTATATTCACTCCGAGGAGGCCTTTCACACCATGAGCTGTGCAGTTCTAAACAGCTCCCTCAGCTGGTGTAATTTCGGCCTTGACTGAAGCCAGACTGGCCATACTGCTGCCCACCCTGTTGAAAGAACTGTTCAAATTGTCCGCCTTGGTTCACATTCTGTCCACCTCTCCCCCCCCAGCCTCCTCCTCCTCCTCCACCACCACCACCAGCACCACCAGCTCCTCGAGGACCACCCCTCCCCCTGCCACCACCTCCTCCTCCTCCTCGTCCACCCCGGCCACTGCCTCTCTCCTGGTGCCGGCCTCCATCTTGGTGTTGGTGGTTGTCGTAGTAACCGCCCGCTCCTCCTTGGTAGGCAGGCTCCTGGTGGCCTCCTTGGTAGCCTCCTCCTCCTCCTCCTCCTCCATAGCCTCCTCGGGGGCCACCACCCTGCTGACTGCCATCTTGATAGTGACCTTGGTTGTAGCCCCCCCTTCCTCCCCCACCGCCTCCGTCCCTGCCCCCCCTACCACCAACACGGCCCCCTCTGTCTCTGTCCCCGTAGCCCCCTCCTCCTCCCCCCCTTTCGTAGCCTCCGCGCCCCCCCTGGTCATAGCCCCCCCTGCCCCCTCGACCACCACCTGAACCTCCATAGCTTCCCCCTCCACCCTGGGGCCCGTCCTGACGCTTCTGCCAAGAGGGCATCTCTGGGGGAGGGGCCTGGATCTCACAGGGTCGACCCCCCCGGTCCGGCACACGACCCATCAGGACCTGGAGAAATAATCAACAAAGACCAATCATCAATGACTTCAGTCAAAGATAAAACATACATCATTACTCCCAGACGGGGAATTTGGGTCAGAACAGAAAGTACAGGACACAGATAGGAGTTCATATGGGGTGATTAGCAATAGATACACCATCAACTTTAAAACTATTAGTTTATCAGGGCATGGACCCCATTGACAGCAGCTTCCTTGTCATGGCCCTCTAAGGTGCAATGTGTATGATTATAAAACATGAATAAACTTTTAAAACGCTAAATTAACTACAATTATCAAGGACGTCTTAGTATCAAGTTAAGAGCTCTTTACTTAGACCAGCTGCTAGCCCAGCTATTTTTAATCTGTTATGAGAATCGTATGATTTCCAAAAGACAGACTTATGGGATCATTCTTTACCTTATTAATGGCACAAGCCGTCTTCTCCCGTATCTTGCCACTGCTGGTACGGTGTATCTTGGACAGATCTTCTCTGGCGGCGAACAGGTGACCGACCGACACCTTGCTATGGAAGCTGAGAGCGGCGCGAAGAGGGTGGTACACCTTCTTCATCCTCTCTGCATGGTTCTGAAACATACACGTCATCCATGGTTCAACCCATGACACAAACATAAACATAATACAAACACAACAACAAATATTATACGTGGTCATCATCATCATCCATCCGTCTGTACATTACACACAATAATACAAGATTTGTAAACCCTTATCATCTTGGTTTTGTAAAGCCTTGTTTCGTAGGCTGTCCATGGATGTAACATGGTACAATAACTCCTGTTCTTCACAAAGAGTGGTTGGTTTGAGGAGCAGATGAGCTTGCAGCAGTGGCCACCCACACCATTTTGCCTTGTGTGTTCAACTCCATTATCAATCAATGGCAGCAAACAGCACCTACTAGTGGTCATAGCAGTTGATGCAGCAGCACTTCTGGGTAATAAGCTAAATGGTTTCTGGGGTACCTTGGCTCTTTCGGACCAACCGAAGGACTGAACGGTAACGTCAAGTCGTTTCAGCAGCATCTTCCGTCTCACTTCGTACTCATTCACCAGCGCTTGGTTTAGGGCTTCAACTTTGTCCTTAAAAAAATACAAATAAAACATAATTTAGAAGGCATTCGCTTCTGCACCTTCTGTTTGTCCATTTCTATTTCCCCTCAATCTCTCTCAATACTAACAATAGAAAAAAATATTTTGAACTACTATGGGTTACAGACAGAAACATATGTTAATGAAACCCCTGGGTTAAATATATAAATGAACTGCATATTACTTATTGGACTGTTTACCCAGTGAAAAGGTCCAAGTGTTTTCTTCATCAGAGGGTCTCCTATATGGGTGTCAGGGACCTTGGCGGCGGCTTCCTTTAGCTGAAAAACAGGAGAGGAAACATGCCACACATTAAACTATCAACCCTTCTTATACAAGAAATCGTGACCCCTATTAAAACAAAGTACCATTTCCATATTTAAATATTTGTTAAGCCGACACTTTCATCCAAAGTTTTGTTTAGATATGTGTAATTGTCATTCAGACTATCGACTGTGGATAATGGGTAAACCCAAGACCTTCGACCTGGAATCCAACACCCTAACCCCTACTAGACTCTCCTGCCTTGAATTTATTAAGTTCCTTATGCTCTGTTTTATACGGTGGCGCATTGCATTCACATCACAAAAAAAAAAATCAGGTTATCTCGTATTTATGACATAAAGATCTCATAATTATGAGAAAATATCTCATAATTACGAGATCTTTATGTCGTAATTACGAGATAATTATGTCATAATTACGATATATGTATCTCGTAATTATGAGATAGTTATCTCGTAATTACGACATCAGAATCCCATAGCCTAGTCTTCCAACACATGTGGTTCAGTTGATTGTTGGTCGGACTCGGTACTTCCGTAAAGATGGAAAGAAATGGGCAGATTCTGAGAAACGACCGTGCGAGCGCCACATGCGTGTGTGATTACACACACTGTAATGCAAGTGTTTGCTGTCAGTTCTTTGACGTCTCTTGTATTTCCACAACAAGACTGTAGCGGGGGTTATCTCAGCCATGGTTGAGAAGGAATTGGGGGAAAGGAACTTTGGCTTTGACTCCCTGAAGTACATGAACTGGTTGCCGTGAAGCACCACCGCCCGGCAGCGCGCAGCCGGCAGCAGGAAGCGTGCGTGCGGTTCAGTCTACTTCAGATTGATGTGGAAGTGGAAGAACCAGAGACATCGGAGAACCCGACGAAGTCGTTTGTGATTCATAATATCGTCTGGAGGCGCACACAGCTTTTGGCCGTGATAATATGTATTATATGATATAGATATCTATGTATTATATGATATTATTTAGATATGGAGCTCCAGGACTCCCGTGTGTTCTAGAATATTTACAGAATACGGCTAAAGGCTGTGTGCGCCTCGCCATTGCGATACATCCACTAAACAGAGCGCATGGTACCGTGGTTGCAAGCTGCCCAGGGCCACACCCCCACCCTCCTCCTTGACCTGCCTCGCTCCTCCCCATTTGCATTATAGCTACAGACACCAAAACAGCACATTTGGGGGAAGCTCAATATGACTGGCTCGGAGTGGCTGTAACTTTGAATATTGTGTTAGTGGCCCACTAATACCTATATGAAAGCATCCATAAAATAGCATGTCATGGGACCTTTAAAAATAAGTTGAGATATATTTTTCAAAGCTAAAGGTTGCAGTAAGACCATATAGAGGCCATGACTATTTGGAACAAGTTGGTCGTTTTCTGTTTTGCACATTGCAGACGGTCCCTAAGCTCGCGGCTGATGGCGACAGCTCATAGAAGCCAATGTAATTCACCGTTCGCTAAAGACGGCTCGTTTGGATGGAAACAAGGTTGTAGCTGGTTCTCTAGGTTACTACATTTAGCTAGAGGAGTCATTGGTGTCGCAACGATGCTTCCTTGATGATCTATTGACCCGCAAACTCCGAATCTGCCCATCTCTTTCCATCTTTACGGAAGTACCGAGTCCGACCAACAATCAACTGAACCACATGTGGTTGAAGACTAGGCTATGGGATTCTGATGTCGTAATTACGAGATACCTATCTCATAATTACGAGATATTGTAATTATGAGATAATTATCTCGTAATTATGAGAAAGATAAAGATCTCGTAATTATGAGATAATTATCTCGTAATTATGACATAAAGCTCTTGTAATTATGAGATATTTTCTCATAATTATGAAATCTTTATGTCACCTTAGTTTTATTCACTAAAAAAGCAATAAATAATTATTTTGCATGAACTACACAACATAAAAACTGCTATTTCCTTTAGGGCAGGCCGATGTGTTGCGATTAATCTATGTAACATCTTTATTTAACCATTGCATTGGTAGAGAAAAATGAATCGCACTGATCTCCAGTCAGTAACGGTAACAAATCACCAAAATAAAAATGATTAGGGGTCATGTTTTTTTGTTTTATCACAGCTTTTACGACTTGCGTATCACGTTCTATTACATGGTGATTTCGATTTGAATTTGATTAATCGTTCAGCTCTTTCCTTCCATATGAGACACAGACGTGGCCGAGTAGCTCACCTTCTTCTCTATTCCACTGAAGAACTGGAACATGGTGATGTTGGCGGGAGGCTTGGACATGCCCAGGGTCACACAGATCCCCTTCAGCTCCAGGAACATCGGGGAGCCAGCCCAAGAGTCCGGCGCCGCCTTCTGGGGCTTGGTGACGAGGATCATCCTGGAGGCCTCCAGCTCCGATACCAGGAATGCTGCGGGAAGAACATGGAATACAGAATGTTCACATTATTTTATTCTAAGGGTGTTTGCTGCCATCTGCTGGTTACAAAACCAACCAAGAAATCAAATTATCAAATAAATTAATGTATCCAATACATTAGTAGCTAATTAATTCCAGTTGTAGCGGAATTAAGCCCCGCAACTCATACTTTTTTTTTTCATTCATTCAGAGATATAAAGACCCAGCAGAGCCCTAATCCATTCATTCACTGTTATAGAGAGAGATCCAGAAGAGCCCTCAACAATTCTGGATCAAAGAGAGGTCCAACAGTCAATTCAATAAATGCATCCATTTCTTCATGTTTACGAATACACTGCAGATCTAACACTAAATACATCCCGCATGCTGAAATACAGCTCTCCTTACTGAGCAGGAGGCAGCAGTTGGTCTTGTTAAGCAGTCTCTGGGAGACATCTCCAGAGGTGAGGACAGCGTAGGGGCAGGTCAGCTCAGTCAGAAGACCACTCATCTCAAGCTGGAAGCCCTCTGCCTCACTGGGACCTGGGGGGGAAGAGAGAAGTGCTCAGCAGAGATCCTCAACTGTAGTAGTCTTCGGAGTGAACACAAAGTATTCCTTTTCAGGCCTAGCATGGTTTAATCGTTGATGAACTTGGCTCTTACTCTGAGGTCACTAAGGGTAGGATGGGTAGGTAGAAAGATTGCATTAATGAGGTCATTACCATTTGGATTATATTTAATGTGATGTCAATGTATTGTAAAAGAGCATTTTGGCTTTGGCGATATCTACATAATGACCTGAAGACCTGTCAGGACTTTAAATGTGAGTATGGTAGGATGGTATACATGTACAAACGTCCAATCTTATTATATTAATTATGAGGCAATTTATTATTTTTTTGCACATTTCAGACTAATGAAAACTAGTAGAGCCTTGGCCTCTGTGCTCTCCACTGAAGACTATAACCCTGAGTGAGGACCAGGCTGTGTGCTTAGACTTAGTAGTGTCTTACAGTTGGTGGCGTGGACGTTCTCCTCCAGTTTACAGTAGAGCCTGAGCTCGGAGACGATCCAGGCACAGACTTTGGTGAACTCAGGGGAAGCTGCTCCACCTTTAACAGCTGCCTCCAGAGCTCCATCTTCCAGGAGAGGACCTTGATACCTAGAAAAACCCACAGTGCACTTTAGACATCGACGTGTTGTTTGACTACGTGGACACAGCTACCTTTGTCGCTGGACCCACCCTGCGGTTAGCTTGCATCTTATTCCAGGACTTGAAACGCTTATGTTGGTAATTATATTCAATTCACTCTTAAGACTCGATAAATGCTACGGCAGTGAAGTATTAGCCTTGATCGCAGTCAACTCTTGTCACATGGTGAGGGTTGAGACATTAGGCTTAGCTTACATTTGTTCCGGGCTGGCATGCATACTTTTGCCACGCAATACAAACCATTCGGAACACAGCTTGGCACTTGACCATCGGTAGACGGATCGTTCACTAGCAGCTGACAGTGCTTTGTCATGCTTACCATGGCTCAGACATTACAGCACGTCGCATTATTGATGTAATCAAATCTAACTCTAAACGTAACGATAATTTCAATGAGACCACATTTTATCCAATTTATAATGGTGGTGGTGTTAGCAAAATTTATTACAAACTGCTAAATAAGTATCCACTGAATCACATGCATAGCGGTTTGTTGTTTTCTCACCCTAGATCCTCCAGGGAGTCAACGATGTCCGTCTCCATCTCACGATTTAATACTGATAACATTTGCTATTGCTAATAATTACAGCGGAATATTCAAGATCATGTAATGTGTGTTGACTTCAGCGGCTCAGGTGGGGAAACAGAAGCAGCTCAGCTGGCATGCAGGGGTCCTCGCCTTCTTTTGCTACCTCACGTGGTGCTTGAGGCTGTCCGAGATAATGCCGGTACAAATCAGACTTAATTTATTACATGCAGTACGGAGCATGGCCTCTTCGTCCTTCGGTCTTCATCACAATGCATCTTCATGATAAAAAAAACATCAATACAAAATAGTGGTAAGCAAAGTTCTTAGTTATGGAACAATGTTAGGTACCCAATTTGCAGGATGCCCAACTCAGCCACTAGACAGTGCTGTCAGACCATTTGTCGTCGATGAACGTTTCTATTCATGCCTTCTGTTTCATTTCTCGCTAATTTGATCCTCTCGCCATATAGTATGAAGACTTTGCTTAGGTCTACTGCAGGTGCAGGTTTCAATGCTTTAATGTTGCCCAACATACACATCATCACGCACGATAGGCAGGTTCAATAAATATCTTTAATTGAAATTGAAACAGCATAGAGATGCCACATCTTTAGAAAGTAATTCCTAGAAATTGAGTGATAGGATACTTAAATGGCTTCATTGAGGCCATTGAAAGAAATATTCACATAAAGCAAAAAATAAAGAATATATAAACGACTTAAAACAGGATCATGATGTGTTTATGGCTCAACAGATGAAGAGGAAAAGCCTACTGTAATTTCAAAGTTCAAAATGTATGGACCATAAAAAAATATATATCCTGCATACTTTAAATAAAACTTCACTACAGGCTATATTTCTGTAAAAAAAAAAAAAAAAAGGCCTTTGACATGGGTCAATTGAATATGAACACATTGTTCGGGTCTGATTCGGCGGTAGTGCAATAGTACTCAATACTATTGCAGTTGTTTGTTTTCTGAGTGGTGTACCATTGGATTGGCTCTGTCTTTTTTTGCGTGATGCAATTGAATCTTTAGCAAGCTTATCTCTGGCTGCAAGCGCTAAGAAGCTTTTCCGATGTGGGCACATCAATGTTTTCAGTTAAAAGGTAAGGAAACAAGAAGATGATCAGATGAATACCATTTAGTGAATACTGTCAACAGAATCTGCAATGGCTCCAGATCAGTACTTTCTTTTGTAAATTTTACAAACATTTAAACACAGTGAAATGTTTTGTTTAGATTATACATGCATTCTGTAGCGAAATTCATTGGGATTAATATCTGCGTTGCATCTATGTTATAGATTAAACTGTTGTTTTCTTCAGTGTTTTTCCTCCATTGGGTTCGAGCATTATCATAACACAACACAGCCCAAACTTTCCAGAATAAAGGAATCAAAATCAGTATGACAGCAGGTTTAGGTAAAGAGCCTGTTTGATGATGTATAAACACGACTAAACAATTGAAAAAAATTCTGAAGATATTTAAACTAAAATTTGAAATATACAACACATCGATGCATCCAATTGTTGCTGTTTTTCGAAATCATTCACAGCAACAACAAAGAACAGATGTAATTTTAACAAAGAAAATCCAAAATCCATTCTTTGTGACATCTTATTAATCTCAGAGGAAAGTCTTGTCCCTTATAAAATAAATGCACAAAAAGTTATAGCTTGGTGGAATGCATCCCACTGCTTATCTGTTTTAGGGGGGGGGTTGTAATTTGTGAATAGATCTTGTGTTGTCTGTTTTCCTAATGGCAGTTGGCAAATGGCAAAAAATACAATCAGTTCCCATAAATAATTCAAGGTGAACATACTGAGCAGATCTTATGATGTTATAGTGGTGATGAATTGAAAATCACTTGATTTTCTGGAAATTGTATCTGTGGGTTGGAATGTGCATACAAAAGTATAAGTATACAGATATGTATACATACATTGATATGTCTGTGTATGTTAGTATATCCATGTCAAAGTTAAAAGATACCTTAAACTTGACAAGTTAAAAAAAAAAGTCTGAAAAAATCAGGCAATACTTTAATACAAATCACATACAAACACCATTTTCTGTCCATTCAAACCACATAAATATTAAATTATAAAACAAGCCCTTTATACCAATCATGAGGACAATAAAGCAGCACTAAGCAGTGTTTCAGACGAAGAGATTTTCTACAGAAAACAACAAATGTATATTTTGTTAATACATTTTAACTAGGTACACCTACTGGAGAGTTGTAGAACAAGCCAGGTCCCTTTGAAAGATAACAATCATAAAAATAAATAACGTGTATTTCCAACAACATTCTGTGGGAACCACTTATTGTTCCTTTAAAATGCCATTCCCCAGAAAGACCTTTAGAAGTTCATTTAAACTTTGCTCGATGTGTTTCCTGCATGATTTCCAGTTCAGTTGCTAAGGCAAGTAGCCTAACCTAAAGGGGCTTGCACCCTTCCCCAATAAGCATCAACAAACGCCAACACTGTGCCAAACCCATTGGTGGCGGTTGGCTGTTGTCATTTACATGTTTAATGTAATTTTCATTTACATTGTCAAATGGGCAGTGGCCAATCTCGGCCAACATTCAATAGTTGGGTGTGGGTTTTTTGTTGGGGCAATGTGCAAACCCCAACTAATTTAAGATGTCTACTTTCTTCTCTGGTCTTAACTTTCCCCACACTGTTAACAAAGAGTTAAACAGTCTTGTAACTATCATGTTGTGCTTCACGGTCAACTTCCTCTCTGCAGTTCACCCCAACCAATATCTAACCTATCTTGTCTTTGCTGACCACCTTCCATGTACGGTAATATCAAACCTGGAGCTGATGTAGTAAAAACATCTGGCCGTCTCCTCTTTCAACCATCTCGACTTCCCTTCCACTGTGAACTTTCAAACCGAAAGACCCTACCCACCACTTCCTATTTGACCAGAAGAACACAAACGTGCTTCTGTATGAGTTATAGCACAACCTCGCTCTGTACAACTTGTAGGTACCTCCATACTGAAGAGACAGATACGTCACAAACTGGCACTTTCGGGATAGTCAGTAGTAGCCATTTCTTTAGAGAGACAGACAGTATTTCCATGACCGCACATGAACAAATGCACCAACCTTTGATTCCTGGTCACTTTTCATGTGGTCTCTTGGCCCTAGGAGCGGCAAAAAACAATAACTCAAACATCCTCTCCTTCTCTTCACTGTCCAGACTTTTCAAAACAACCGTCTTATTGAGCCAGTCAAACGAAGCCAATGCCTGGAAACCAATTACGCCTTAAACAAACCCTTAAGCTGTTCTTTGTTCCAGAGAGAGTTTGTATACAAAACATAAGGCGCCAGGTTTAGATGCCACACATGTTTACTAGCTCTCATAGTTCATAACCTTCTCATACTGGCTTCAAGCGTACTTGTGATCAGGTTCTGAAAAGGTGAAGTGTCCTTTGGATAGAAAACAAACAAACAGAGACAAGTTGTCCTGTTGCTCATCAACTGATCCCTTGTCAGTACACAACAGGGTGGCTATCGCTGTAGACAAAGACAGAGAGAGAGAAAGAGGGAGACAGAGAGAGAGAGAGAGAGAGAGAGAGAGAGAGAGAGAGAGAGAGAGAGAGAGAACTTCACCAGTGTTGCTGAGTCTGTATCTTCTTCAGGGGTCATATGAACATGGCTCCCCACATGTCTCTGTATCCTGTGGTCCAGGGGACAGGGCCGGCTACAGGGGGTGGCGGAAGGGGGCCCGCAGGCACCTAAGCACCTCCCCCAGGGACGATAACTTCCCTGTACTGGAACCAGAAACCCTTCCACAGCTGGACCGGTGACCAAGTCAACTGTCCTGGGGAGTAGATAACAAAATTTCGCTTAGCATTAGGAAGAAAAATGTAATAATAATAAAAAATAATACCTTTATCCCAAACGTATTGAGCCGTATTGGATTGTTGGGTGGGGATATCTTCTGGAATCTTTTAGGGAAACCATGGCTGACCTGATGTGAAATGCATTCTAAAAGCCAATAGGATGGGGACATTGAATGCGTAACTAACATTAATGAATTGAGTTGTCATGGTGTCCAAAGATTCTAGAAGGTGTGCTATGGGTTTGCAGGCGTTGATTGGGTCAAAACGATGTCTGGGGAAGCAAGTTCGGAGTTGCAAACGTTTTCCAAGCTAAAAGCGGTGGAGGACCACCGGCCTTACAGCAGCCTTACCTTTCCTCTGTTTGTGCTGATCCCGTTCTGAACAGCGTCCCTCCTCGACCCCCGGGGTCCTCCAGGTCCCTGCTGGGGGTCCAGACCCACACTCTGGGCAGGAGAGCCCTGGCGGGACCCACCGTCGTGGTTCTCCCAGCGGGCGAAGCCTTTGTTCTTGGACGTCTTGCGGTGGGGCCTGTACCTCATCTTGGGGAAGGTGTGGGAGCCGCTGTCGGCTGCGGGCCCCCAGCCGCGCTCCGCCCACAGGGGGTCCATCTGGGTGGCTTGGCTGATGGTGGCTCTCTGCAGGCGGACCGAGATGCGCTGGGCCGACCCGCTCATCAGCGTGATGGACTGGGGGTCTGGAGCCAGGGGAGCCACGACTGGGAACTCAAAGACCTCGTCTTCGTCTGCAGCAGCATCATAGGCACGGGAAGAATGTGTTGAAGATTATACTGTGTATACCGATTTCCTACTTTGTTAATCAGCAGTTTGGGGTTAAGGAATCTTGCTCAAATATTCCGACAGGCATACCTAAAGACTGCAAACTTTCGGTTTGAAACACAGAGCCTTGATCGTTTGATCGTCAGCAATGTGTATTGACGAATCGCAATACCTTTCAATACCTTCATCAGCCCCTCATTAAGGTTCCAACAAACCACATTTATTTCTGTATGTTCTGTATGGTTTATATTAACGCGAGCATTCATACCGGTTGGTGGAGTGTGATAAGAGGGATACCCTACCTTTGCAGGTAGCCAGTGTTGGGCTGCTGGGCATGGAGCAGTGGGTCAGCTCACTGGGGGAAACGTTGCCCAGTGACGAGGAGCGGAGCAGCTTCCTGCAGGCCAGGACTAGCAGCTCCCGACACTGTTTATGGCAGTTCACCCCACAGTCTAACACACAACAACACAACGCTGACTAACAACTCCATCAAACCAATTCAGGAAGGAATTCATACTTTTTGATCATCAATTCCTTTTTTTTCAGTTTGCTTTTTTTACGTACACACACACACACACACACACACACACACACACACACACACACACACGCACACACACACACACACACACACACACACACATTGACACATAACACATATTTGGTGACCTTTTTCTACGACCTTTTTCTTCTTTTACTACCTTCTACTTTAATAATAAAATCCTCGAGGGACTATGTAAATGTTAGCAGCTGCTGAAACACCTGCAGTTCACTATGATTGAGAAAGTGTTTTGAATACTTTCCAAACTGCTCATATATTTCTACGTATTCGGTCTTTGAGAACTTTTCATGGCGTTCCATCGAACGTGTCGGGGAAAAGGTCAACTAATATAAAATGCTGCCTTGGTTAGCGTACCTTTGCACTTGTAGCCCTGTTTGATGATTCCCCAGAGCTGGAAATAGAAAGAGGGGAAACAACATAAACAGAGAGTTTGAAGTAAATTCCTGGTCACAGCATGATATTCACAAGCCAACCAATAACAATAATAACAACCATAAGCCAGTCACAAGCAAGCCATGACATGTGTTAAACAACTTTGACATTTACTAGTTGAAAACAATGGCCCCAGATACCCACCGATGATGAAACATAATACGGATAAATCATGGCAGGGCAGTCATTGGTTAGTGTGTGTCTCCCAGCTTAATGGTTCAGGATTCGAACACCGATGTCCACAGGCCTCTTTAAAAAAAAAAGTCCATCCCCTGCTGCTTCATTTATTCAATTTTGTCAATAATTTTTGATTCTAAATACTGTTCAGTACTTTCTACTTTGAGCAAGTACAATCGACAGTCACCAATCCGAGCCATTCCGATCATCACCCTGCTCCCCCCTCTCCCTGACTCTGACGGCATGCTCATTATCTCGGGGCTAGTCGCCTAGTTGGTAGGAGTCTCGACTGGACCCACAATCGGAAAAGTCCTATTTTGTGATACAAGATAACAAACAGATCAAAGGAGATCAGAGTAGAACAATTTACGCACAAATCCAGCACAGTGTTCGCAGAAGGTGGGCTTCAGGTAGGTCATCTCCTGGAAGTTGTGGATGAACCCGGGGCCCATCTTGCACTGGAGCAGCGGGTTGGCCCTCAGGAAATATGCCATCATCTCATCCTTACTGATCAGTCCGTCCCTGAGCCACAGAGAACACATTAAACTGTGAGTAGAAAGTCAAAGTCCAAGTCAAAAGTGAAGACAAAAGAGAAAGTGACTGAATTCAGATACATGTCATTAAAAAGCAGGAAGGGGTGAGGGCATCTTGCACTAAGAAGGCTAAAGATAAGCTGCGGACATTGGGGATCGAACCCAGTACCTTTCAGCTTGGAATCAACCCCCCAACAACTACACTCCCCCAACCACTAGAGTCAAGACCTTTAAAGGTCTACTCACTGGTCTTTGTCGAGAACGTAGAAGGAGTCCAGGAAGGGGAAGTTAGCGGCGATACTTTCGAAGTCCTCCTGGGAGATGTAGCCGTCTCGGTCGTGGTCGTAGTTCCTGAAAACAGACTTGAGAGAGATAAGATAGAGAAACATATGAATATATTAGAGCTGTCAGTTAAACGCGTTATTAACGGCGTTAACGCAAACCAAATTTAACGGCGTTAAATTTTTTATCGCGCGATTAACGCAATTTTCTAAAAAAAAAAAAAAATGCCTCAAAACAAAGAAGCAGTAGCCTGACTGCTATGTTCAAATGACATTTGTTCAAAGCAGTCGTTTAATTGCACTATAGGCTCTTTTTTTGTATCGTCCTGTTTTGATCAGTGTATATGCCAATGTTGTTATCAATAAAAAATCATTTGCACAAGGCAAGCCGATGCACTTCACCATGTTGATAAGAGAATTAAAATGAGAAGAATTATGGGACTAAAAAATCAAGGGATATTTAGCATAGAAAAATAATTTGCGATTAATCGCGATTAATTAGAGTTAACTATGACATTAATGCGATTAATCACGATTAAATATTTTAATCGCTTGACAGCTCTAGAATATATGTATGATGATCACTTCTTTGAGATGTTCCTTGGACAGTACAGTTCATCCAAGCCCAATGCAGAGCTTCGATTTAGTTGCAAACCTGCTATTTTGTCAAGTCATTTCGATTTAGTTTTAAATATACCAAGACCTAAACAATCTTTATCTTTTTTTTCTGAGCCTGGCCTGCTGTGGGTAGGGTCGGGCCAGAGAACAGATGTTATATGTATAAACTGTGTATTGGTGTTGGGCCAGAGAACAGATTTTATATGTGTAAACTGTCTAGTGGTAGACAGCCAGAGAACAGATGTTATATGTATAAACTGTGTAGTAGTGTATAGCCAGAGAACAGATGTTATATGCATAAACGGTTTAGTGGTGCTGGGCCAGAGAACAGATGTTATATTTTGGACTGTGTAGCGTTATAAAGCCAGAGAACAGATGTTATATTTTGGACTGTGTAGTGTTGTAAAGCCAGAGAACAGATGTTATATGTATAAACTGGTAGTGGTGTAAAGCCAGAGAACAGATGTTATATGTATAAACTGGTAGTGGTGTAAAGCCAGAGAACAGATGTTATATTTTGGACTGTGTAGCGTTATAAAGCCAGAGAACAGATGTTATATGTATAAACTGGTAGTGGTGTAAAGCCAGAGAACAGATGTTATATGTATAAACTGTCTAGTGGTGTATAGCCAGAGAACAGATGTTATATGTATAAACTGTGCAGTGTTGTTGGGCCAGAGAACAGATGTTATATGTATAAACTGTGTAGTGGTGTTGAGCTAGAGAACACATGTTATATGTTGGACAGTGTAGTGGTGTTGAGCTTGAGAACACATGTTATATGTTGGACAGTGTAGTGGTGTACATCCAGGCACTCACATCCACCACCTTCCGGATGTGTTTGTTGACAACGCAGGGGTCTGGCTTGGTGGTGACCCCAGATGCCCAGTCGAGGGGGGCGAGGCTCTTGTTGGGAGTGGTCGGAGAGTTTGACTGTATGGGAGAAATGTGTTAAAGGACGTGAAACAAGGTCAAATCAACGAGTTGTAAACTCGGTCGAAACCATACGTCTGTGTCATAGTAGCCGGGGACGGTTAATATGGCAAACATTTTTTATTGGAGTTCCCGTAGCAACTGGAGATGTGTATGTTTGTGTGATGGTGTATGTAAGTGTGTTTTTATATTTGTATGTGGTTGTGTTGGTTTTTGTGTATTTGTGCATGTATGCATGTGTGTGTGTGTGTGTGTGTGTGTGTGTGTGTGTGTGTGTGTGTGTGTCTGCGTGCATGTATGTGTGTATGTGTAAATTCATTATGACTCAAGAGAGACACTGCGTCTGAAGACTCAAAACAGAGACTCACCAATGACTTGGAGTTCCGTGGTTCCCGTAGCAACGAGAGCTCGTAAATCTCATCTTCGGTGTAATAAAGGTCCAGGGACAGCTGAGGAGAGATGAGAGACACCCCCGGTCATGATTAACTCAAACATCGGCATTGTAAATGCTTTCATTAACCATGCATGTGTGTGTGTGTGTGTGTGTGTGTGTGTGTGTGTGTGTGTGTGTGTGTGTGTGTGTGTGTGTGTGTGTGTGTGTGTGTGTGTGTGTGTGTGTGTGTGTGTGTGTGTGAGCATATGTGTGTGTGTGTGTCTGTGTGTGTGCGTGTGTGTGTGTGTGTGTGTTTGTGTGTGTGTGTGTCTGTGTGTGTGTGTTTGTGTGTGTGTTTGTATAGAGTAGATGGAAGACTTTTTCTGTTGTGTTCTAATGCAACCGTGTGCCTGACGTAAGGGATGGTGAAGTCATGTCCTCTGTGTGTGTGTTTTGTAAAATGACTCCTGAATTAACCAACCAGAGGGAAGGGAAATGGGAGCACACACCTGGCTAATCCCCCCCATCTGCTGCATGTGTTTTTTAAGCTGCTGGTTACAGCATCGTCTGATGTAGTATTTAGACTACTGGTTTAACCTCATGGCTGATTGTTGTTTCACTTTATTATCATTATTTTACTATTATGTCTTCTCAATAATAAGCCCCTACAGGGCCTAATGTCTTTTTTTAACTTTTTGCTTAAAGTGGAACAATCATGGACATGAGTCTGGGATTTGTACACATTATATATATATATATATATATATATATATATATATATATATACACATAATATATACACTCTTATATTACAAGCTGGCTGACGGGATGGTTCTTCTTGATCTTTTTAGAAATGACAAAAAATGTACTTTATAGCATTATGACATTTGTCTATATACTTGTTCTAATTATGTGTCGATGTGTGTCTTTGTTTATGTCTATGGGTCTATGTGTGTGTCTACGTGCGTCTATATGTGGGTCTACATGTGTCTATGTCTGAGTGTCTATATAGGTCTATGTGTGTCTATGTGTGTCTATGCCTATGTGTGTGTCTAAATGCCTCTGTGTATATACTATGTGTCTTTGTCCTATGTCCTTGTGTGTCTCCACCCATGCTCCCCACCGTCAGCAGGTAGATGAGGTCCATGTTGGGCTCCACCTGAGCCGCCGCCCCCTGTAGGGACACCAGCTCGTTGAAGGTGCCGTACAGCTGCTGCATCTTCACCAGGTTGACCTTGGCGCCGTCCTCCACCCAGTCGGGGAACACCACGTGCACGGCGATCAGGTCCTTCAGGTGCACACCCAGGATGGGGATCTTGAAGCCGCGCGACTCGCCAAAGGCCTTGCGGTAGCCGCAGTAGTTGCCGTTGGAGGAGACCAGCTCCGTCATCTCACCCCACACCTGCAGCCAGAACCACAGCCGTCATGTTTACTGTGCTGCTGGTGTGTGTTTGCGTTGTCTGTGTTGTGTGTGTTTATGTTTTCTATTTTTACTGATGTTTTTGTGTGAGTGTACTTCCATGTTTGTGTTTTGTTCACGCTCGTTCCTGTTTGTGTTCATTTAGGATTGTTTATGTTTGTTTGTTTATGTTTGTGATTTTTAACATTCGTGTGTTGTTATGTCTCTGTCCGTTTGTGTATGTTTTTTTAAGCTTGTGTTGATGTCATTAACGGGAGCAAGAGAGGAAGTAGGCAAGACGGGTCCATCACAGACTAACATCCACCCAGTGATCAATACGACCATGCTATCTCAATCTCCATCATTGATCTTGACTAAAGCTCTATAAGTTAATGACAGGATGGAGGCAGCCCTACTGGATCTCTTAGGTGCTCTCAAACTATCCTGTCAGTCTCATGTTCCCTCAGTGGGTCAAGCGTTTCAATGTTTATCTTATTGGAGTTATCAGAGGCATGTTGTGCATGTTGTCCGAAATTGACTTGGAGCTCTTTGGTTATCATAAAACTTTTTAAAGTCTCCCTAGAATCTGGTCCCGACTTGGTCAGGACGCTTTTGTCTAAAGTTGTACAGTGGTTCCAGATACATGTTCTTAAGGAGCAGGTAGGGATTAAATATCTAGTTTAAGGATGCCCACAGATTAGGCTAAATCAGGGAATCAAACCCAGAAACCAATCAGTCGATAGTCAAACTCCTGCATTAACCCCTCTCCATGCTAAAATCGAAAATGTCTCTCAAGCAACTGCTGTTTCTGATGAGTTCAGATCATTCAGAGGTCTGAAGGCAAGGGTCACCTTGGTGACCTCAGGGGCCAGGTGGGAGTGCGTCTCCTTCAGCCTGGATATGGAGCTGTGGCTGAGGCCTCCCACCAGCGCCATCAGGGTGTTGAAGTTCTGCAGCTGGAGTAGTCTCTGTAGGATAGAGATAATAAACCAAATCAACAAGACTCGTAATTGGTATGCAACAAGTTTTTAATAATAACAAAAAGAAGCCTCATCAACTTAGGTCCAGATGTACTTTACTGTAAGCAGGAAGAAAGTGCTCTTAACCTTTGACCCTGTCCTTCATCTCCTTACCCTCTGCTAACATCTCCTCAACAGTGCTTTCAGATGAGACAGTTCCATATTTGCTAGGAGACTGCAGTAGCTACGAAGCATATTTGGAGACAGTAGCTAGGAGACACCTAAGATTGGCGTCTATATTTTGTGTCATTAGTCCTGGGAGGTCAGATCAGAGTCGTATGAGATACAGTCTTAAAGGGAAACTCCACCCATTTCCATTAAGCTTTGCATCGTTAGAAACCCACTCATATTTTTGAATGGTCGTGCATCATCCCCTTATTTTCTGGAGAGACTGGAGAGCTCCATATCGATCTCCAAGACTTCCTGTTTAAGATGACGCAATATGAAGATTTTTGCGTAGAAGTAAATAGGAAGTGTAAGGGGGGAGGATTCTCGTAAGACTACA
>NC_044062.1:15061589-15066589 GCF_902167405.1 Gadus morhua | reverse complement strand
GTGCCATGCTAGGGAACTCAGCATGTTAGGGTACCTAGGATCTTGGGGTACCTAGCATGTTAGGGTCCCTACTAGGGGGCAAGTGTCCTTGGCATGTTAACGTGGTTAGCATTAAGTTAACTTGGCCTATTTACCATTTAAAAGGGTGAGGTCCGATTGAAGCTGGTGAGAGTGCTAACATGGTGGAGTACTTATACCGTGTTGGACTTACATGGTGGAGATGTCGATGAGTTTGTAGTGCTCCTTAAAGCCCAGCTCAGCTGCTAGGTCTCTGAGCTCCTCGGTCATCCGTATCAGACCCAGGTCCAGATTGAACTCTGCCGGAAACGTCACAATCCAGTATCTACACACATGCAAAAAGTATGTTGGATTTCAGGACATTTGAATGATCAAGAAGTCCAGGCGTGGGCACACAATTTTGGATGAGTATGTTAATAAAGAAGCAGAAGTGTTTGCATTGTCTTAATAGACCGGGTAGTAGGGCTAAACACAAAAACAGATTATTCCGCAGTGCAATGAAACAATCCCATTCTTCATGGAAGACATGCTCTCAACTGTACAGCAGCACGGCCTCCAGGTGCAGAGAAATGGAAATAGTTCATGTAGGAGTGACAAAGCTCAGAGAGGTCATTCAGGAGCAGAGCCTCTAGCCCACCTCGGGCAGACCTCAGAATAATGCATCACCAATCTCAGAGATACAGCCAACCACCGCAGGTCCACGCTGTGAAGCTCCGTCCCCAGTGGGCCTGGCCGCCCCAGAGCAGACACCCTCATAGAGCTAGGGGGATGTCGTGACTCATTGTCGTCCATGCTGTTATGTAAGTGAGCAGTATCTGTTTTTTTGCATCGTAAATACGGAAGAAATTCATGTATGTGTAACAGATGTTACAGTTAGAATGAGTTAGTTCGACGGATTAAGGATTTGTTTAACTGACTTAGAATCACTAAGTTCAATTTATTTAGAAGTATTAATTTTGTTTAACATGTGTCTGTTGTTTCAGAAATTGGAAGATGAATAAAGAAAAATCTAATTGTAACATTTTAAGCAAACCAGTGTTGATCGTTTCATATTACCCGATGTACAAAAGGTTCCCAACAGACATCTGTATTTAATCTGTATCACCTGAAGAACCAATATCATCTCTCGATTGCCTTCTCTATGTTATGGACTGTTGGCGACAGGGTTATTTAAACAGGGAAACACTGACGTGAACAAACAAGAACCCAGTCTCTTACCTCATGAAATAGCAGACCTTGAGTCTGGTGTGCCCACAGCCTTCTCCATGGCAGTCACGGTACGTAAAGCTCAGTTAAAGACCTTGACGTCTCTTCCAAAGACATGGGACATGCACATCATCGTGTATACATTTATATTGTATTCATATTTAAATAAATGTAAAGTGTGTACTTAAAACAGGGTACTAGTCGTGGAACTTTAGACCCATGTTTGACTTGGAAAACTGTATATTCCTGTAGTGCCAGGAATATGCCAAATCTAAAAGTTGTACGCATTGCTATTTGTGTGCACTTATCAGTCTATCATAAACAAACATTCACAAACATGCAATGTCAAAGGAATTCAACATTTTCAAAGCCACCCTAGACATGACAGACATGTAACTTGAACACGTACACACATACTTTGTGTTCTCAACCCATCAAGACAGCGTTTAGCTCGTCGAGAGCCTGACGCAGGTTAGCCGGAGTAAAACTACAAACCCTGTCACTGACAGGTTTGTCAGTTACAGCACTGTTGTCACTCTACCCCGAGCTAGCTAATGCTATCACTAAAAGTGATGCTATAGAAAAATAATAACTTATTCTGTTTATCATCCTATTGAATGTTGGTAGCAGTGCACATGGGCTTCATAATGTATCATCACACAGCCTCTGGTACAACTGATTTAGGCAAAGCAGGAACAAGCATTATCTCTCCGTTATGACTGATGAGAGCTTTCGGAGGCAAAATCGATCCATCAGGGGCCTGCTGACTAGATAGCACTCGGCACAACGCAACACAGAACAATTAATGTTCTTTCAACAGAAATCAATCATTGCCTTTCTGGATCTCCACTGGACCGATTAACATGCTACCTCAATGACAGGAGATGTTTTAGATAGATGATCCAATGAACGAATACCCAACAGACATTACAACCACGTCACATGAACAGGGTCTCCTCCGGAAGATGCATTGAATACTGCAATGATTGTGTGTTAATGGTTGTAATTAGTTCAAGCAGTTAAGGCCAAGTCCCCAATATTCCTGGAACGATCCTGCCTCAACCGCACTCACTCCCTGTTTTAACACACAACCTGTGTTAATAAGCCACTATTCTCACCAGTTAAGCTTCTGTTGCCGCCTGAGTCAGATACCTGTCTTTGGGTTTACCTCCCTGCGCAAGCCTTGACAGAAGGAACCAACCAACCAAATGAACCCAGCAAACAAATGAATCCAGCAGAGATTATCCATGTTCCTGGCAGAGACCTTAAGGCGCCAGGACCGCCTCATAGGCTGTGTCCTGGAGAGGATTGCCGCACTCACTTCCCGGCTGCGCAGCCTAGCTCCCCAGCCGTCTAACTCTGTCCCGAACCTGACAAGTTCTGTTCTTGTCCTGCTTAGCCCTGCACCATAGTTTGTTGTCCAGTTTGTTGGTTACTTATTGGTGTCTGCCTGGTTTCACAAAGTAAAGCTTCCTTTTTCACCTACCTACCAACCTACCTAGTCTGATTTATGCATTTGGGTTCAACTTCCTGCGCTAGCCGTGACAATTCCAGTCTTTGAAACAGGGCTGGCGGTCTGGTTCCGGAAGGTTTTCAGGAAAGGATATATCATGATCAGTTTGCCTGCCAGCTCGGTGGAGGTGAGGTACCAGCGGTGCATCAGCAGCAGAGTCCGGGGGAGGTGGCTGCTCTTCAGCTCCCCGTTTTCATCTGGTCAGAGAGAGACACAATAATAAGTAAGTAAAGGGGATGGATAGACTGTGGGCCTTTGAGTCCAGCTGTCCAACAAACCGTCAAACTGTCCCAGCTGCCCGAGCGATTAGTCAAACATTGTGTCAAATTTCTGAAAGTTCGACAAAAGTCTGCCTAACTGTCCATCAGCCAGTCAAACAGCCAGTCCAGCAGTTTGTCAAAAAGTCTGACAAATAGTCAGACAAACGGCAATGCGGCCTCAGCACTCGCAATCATTGCAATCGTAATGGCAAAGGTTATTGTAACAGTGCAGATGAATCCCCTCTATTGATTCAGAGTGCTAGGAAACCACATTGGGACTGGTGACCTACCAAAGGCCTGAATGCATTCCTCCAGGAGGAGGTTAAACGGAGCAGCTTTCCCCAGTGTGGTGGAGCCCATGATGGGGGTCTGAGGCCGGGCAGGATGGTGGGGCGGTGGGTGGTGATGGTGGGGGGTGTGGGTGGTGATGTCAGGCAGCCCCGGGGGCAAGGAGATACATGGCACACCTCCACAGCTGGAGGTCAGAGGTGGACTGCTATGGATCCAAACGTTTAGGATGCACCCTGTGAGTGGAGGAGAAAGAGCAGTCAGTTATGAGAATAAAATTCCCACTTGTAATCCATGTCGGCAATGTGCCATGTCGCGATCACAGGTTTGATTCCCAGCTGTGGTCAAATGCTCCATGACTTTCCCTCTCTTCTTCAACCCACTTTCCTGTCTCTCTTCATTGTCCCATCCATAAAGATTCATGATAGCCTATGAAAATATACAGTATATATATATATGATATTCAACATTTGACTATATTATAAGTTAATTTAAACTATGTTGCTCAATGTGATGCTATAACAAGGTATATGTTTGAGGAGTGAAATAACGCCATATTCATTACTTGCAATCTTTGTTCTTTGAAAGTAATAATTCACTAACTATACACATCTACTCTCTCTACCTCTCTCTGCTAATATAACAATAGCGTAAGAGTTGGCAACAGGAGCAAAAGATTAATCAATTGAAATGGCATTTCTTAATTTTCCATCCATGTTTTTTTCATCGCTGTGGGTTACAACAAGAGGGCACAATAATAGGCACATTTGAAAGAGAAATCCTTTTATACTGGAGACCCAGATAGATCAAAAGAACAAAATGAACCCTCTGAACAGGAAGTAGAGCACGAGGTGATTTAATTACGAGCCAGCCGGCTCTCTCTCTCTTGACGTAGGACCAGCATTCATAATGTCCCACAAGGTTTCTGAAAAGGGGGCTGTCGTTGATTCGAACAGACAATTAGTGGAACTAAGACCACAAAAAAAAACCTGACATCAGAATGTCTCTAGGGCACAATCTCAATCCTCCTCCGAGACGAGACTGACCGCTAAGAGGACTACTGCATTAGCGATGATGTTGTTGTCGTTGTCACGGTAGGGCGCTCTGGTTCCTGTTGATTGGCCCGTGGATTGGCTAATCTATCCCACAGTGAATGAATGAGGATTAGCAAGGCATCGTGGGGGCTGAGGATCTGGGGCCCCTTGGGGGGGGGGGACGACACAGAAGTGGTTAATGTCTTTCGTGCGTAATCAGCCGATGTCACCTTGGAGCGGCCCCTGGACGCCTCAGGGACACGCCTTTTCATTTGCCTCCTGACACTTGAGTCAATATCAGGATTGACTATGTGTTTTTGTGTGAGTGTGTCCTTATTCAACCCTCGCGGGCCCCCATTTATCACCCGGTCTGGTACGTCGATAGGCTGAAACTACTCAAATAAATATATCTTTGTATCTGAATATGAAAATATATCTAAATGTTGCTTGACATAGGTTTGCTCAGGGTAAATAAAAGGCCAGATACACAGTGTCTAGCAACCCACATGTAACAGGAGGACGTGGTGTTGAGTGTGTGTGCTTCCCATCGACACCCTGCATTGGTTGAGTTGTGGAAGGTTCCTCAACTCGTCCATGAACATGAGCCAAGAGGTACGCTGGTCCTGCTACCACCCTGGATCCCAGGAGCCAAACGTGGCGGCAGAACCTCTTCACAACAAA